>NW_028270148.1:60848074-61001907 GCF_037043375.1 Chiloscyllium plagiosum
CTCAAGAATTGTATTTTGTTCCGAATCAAAGGTTTTTTTTCTTGTGAGGAGAAAGTGCTAAGGTATTCCAATTATTGATCAGTGAGAAAAGTGTTCTTGCTCAAAAGTTTAAAACTTGTTTGCTGTTAGGTGCACTCAGCATTATCTAAATCTAGAAGATTTTCTTCCTATTGTGATGACCAAATAATATTACTTCAATGCCCTTCCTTGTATAGGAAATATTTTATACTATTCTATTAAATATGTTCTTACCGGAAGCTTTACATAAGCAGCTTTATCAGATCAAATCAAATAAAAAAATAAAAGTTCTGCAAAATTTTGGCAACTGTGCCATAAAACACGTGAGTTGTTGAAATTCTTACATGGTGATATAATTTGGCAAATAGGTAGGCAATTCTAGATTATTACTTTGAGTAGTGAATGAGATGTTGGCCATGTTGTTCCATGGTGTTTCCAACTGTTATTATGGAAAATATGAAATGATAAGTTCATTTACAAAAGTTGATACTGCGTCAACATTTCAAGATTTTATGCCGACACTTCATTTTCGCTCAAAGACATTGGAATGTTTCCTAAAAATACTTATTACTGGGCATGTTTGTGTATGCATAAAACCAGTACAGGCATCATCTTGCATCATCAAAGCATGTGTTTCTTGGAATAGTGTAGATTTCTATAAAGGCATCCATGCCTATCTTTCCTAGAACTCCATGATTGAATTCTTCCAATCAGTTCTGCACCATTCTTACAGTACTGAAACAGATTTCATCAAAGTCACAAATTATATCCTGTGTAACAGTAATAAAGATAGACATGCCATCCTCGTCCCTTCCTGTCTACAGCCTTTGCCACTGTTGGCTATTGTCCTCCTTTGTCCCTCTACTGTCCCTGTTCCCTGGTTTTATTCTTACCTATCTAATTACAATCAGAGTATCTATTGAATTGAATTGAATTGAACTTATTGTCACGTGTACCGAGGCACCGTGGAAAGCTTTGTCTTGCGAGCAATACAGCCAGATCACATAGTTAAGCAGCATAGATAGTAAATAGTAGGTGAACAGTGGCAAAAACAAAAAAAAAACAGTTAGAGGCAAATGTTAAGGGTTTGTGAGGCCATTCAGTATTCTAACATAAGTAGGGTAGAAACTGTTACGAAACTGGCTGATGCGTGTTCAGGTTTCTGTACCTTTTCCCCCAGTGGTAGAGGTTGTAGAAAAGCATTGCCAGGGTGGGATGGATCTTTGAGAATGCTGGTGGCCTTTCCTTGACAGCGGGCCTGGTACATGGAATCTGTAGGTAGGACGTTGGCCTTTGTGATTGGCCGGGCTGTGTTCACCACTCTCTGTAACCGTCTCCGATCTTGAATAGTACAGTTCCCATACCAGGTAGTGATACATCCAGACAGAATGCTCGTGATGGCGCACCTATAAAAGTTGGCAAGGGTATTCGCCGTCATGCCAAATTTCCTCAGTTGCCTGAGGAAGAGATGTTGTTGGGCCTTTGTAACCAGTGCATCCACATGAAGAGTCCAAGAAAGCTTGTTGTGGATGACCATTCCCAGGAGCTTGAATACTCTCCACCCGTTCCACCTCTACTGTTATTGTGTAGAAGGGCATGAGTAGCATTCTGCCGAAAGTCAAAAATGAGTTCCTTGGTGTTGCATTGAGAGCTAGGTTGTTCTCAGTGCACCATTTTTCCAGATATTCCACCTCCCATCTGTAATCTGTTTCGTCACCATCTGAGATTCGACCGACTATGGTGGTGTCATCAGCGAACTTGTTATTGGCATTAGTCTGGTACTTGGCGACGCAGTCATGGGTATACAGGGAGTACAGTAGGGGGCTGAGTACACACCCCTGGGTGGCTCCAATATTGAGTGTTAGTGAGGATGAAATATTGTCCTCAATCTTTACTGATTGTCGCCTGTGGGTCAGGAAACTGAGGATCCAACTGCAGAGATTGGGGCTTAGTCCAACATCACTAAGTTTAGTAATCAGTCTCGAGGGGATAATAGTGTTGAAGACTGAACTGTAGTTAATGGGTAGGATTCTTACATAGCTGTTCTTAGTGTCAAGATGTTCAAGGGAGGAGTGATGGGCAAGTGATATGGCATCTGACATGGCATCTGTTGGTCCAATAGGCAAATTGGAGTGGGTCAAGAGTGATGGGGAGGCAGTAGTTGATTAATACCATGACCAGCCTTTCAAAGAACTTCATGACCACCGATGTTAGGGCCACTAGGCGGTAGTCATTGAGACATGCTGTATGAGTCTTCTTAGGCACAGGGATGATGGCGGCCCTCCTGAAACAGGCAGGGATAGTGGCACAGTAGTTTCTCATCTGCTTCTGCACTGTTAACTCTGGTAATCCTTTAGGATCTATCTTTGGCGCTATTATATCACTCATTTACATGCATCCCTCTCAAAATTGTCATCTAAATGTGCTACTGTTATACCACTTCTCTTAACTCCATCACTGCTAAATTATTAAATAGCTTATTCAATATTTAGTGCTGAATGAGTAGAGATTTCCTCCAATTAAGAATTAGAAAAACTGACACTATTGTTTTCAGTCACTATGCCAAACTCTCTGTACTCCATCCATCAGCATGACAACAGTCTGAGATTAAATGATTCTGTCAAAATTTCAGTGTGACATTTGAGCCTGAGATGACCAATTCGTCATGTAATTGTGCCACTACTAAGACTATCTATTTTCACCACTGTAATATCATCTCTGACTTTGCCCTAACCTTGGCTTATCTGCTGCTGAAACCTTCATCCATTCTTTAATTATCTTTTAGACTTGAATATTCAAACACCCTGCTGTCAGGTCTCTACATTCTACCTGCTGTAAACCTGATATCATCTAAAACTCTGCTAATTGTGTCTTACACTGCACCAAATCCTGTTCACCTTTTACTTCTACACTTAATAGCTCCTACACTGCTTCCCAATCAAGCAGTGCCTTCATTTTTGGTTCTCTTCCATGTTTTCAAATCTTTCCATTGCTTTACCCCATACTATGTCTCTAACCTCTCCAGCTCCATAACCTTCTGACATACCTGCGCTCATCTAATTCTGACCTATTCGATATCATGCCACCATTAAACACTTCTCCATTTTGGCTTTTGCTTTCTGTTTCTTAGACCCTAAGCTGTGGAATTCTCTTCCCCCAGTCCCTCTGCTTCTCTATCTTGTTTCGACCTTTAAGTCTCTTATTAAAACCTACCTTTTTAAACAAGTATCCGGTCATTTGGCTTGTATTCTAATGTGACTCAGTATCATAATTTTGTTTTATAACTAATAGTTTTATTAAGCTAAATACACTAAATAAATATAAATTGTTGTTGTAAAACTTATTTTCTAAAGAGATTTCTTTTCACAGAAACACAATACTCCTAGAACTTGTGGACGGTAATACAATTTTTATTAACATAATAGGTTAAAAAAATGCTGATCGTGTGAACATAATATATTCAAATTCCAACCAAAGCAGATGAGATTTTTTTTCAGAATTCAGATTTAATTCACTTAACATCTAGGATATTACTCTTCCCAAATAATGTTCTAGGAAGGTAGTGGTCAACAATAGCCTTTGTGTGTCATAGTTGCTGCAAGTCTGTAGTTTGCTTTCTGTGATTCTTGAAAGCTGTGCTCTTCATTGAGGCCTTAAGGTTTGGCTTCAAGGAGAAAATGATCTTGTTTGACTGCAGCAGTGAAATGTTTCAGGAATTTTTCATTCATGACCTTAAACAGACCTCAATAAAGAAAAATAAATGATTTTTTTACCATACATAAATCTTATTTTGTAATGGTGGGAACAGGCAAATTACTTTTAATGCTGCTGATGTTCTGCCAGTTATTGTGTCTCTGTTTTGTCAAATTAGCAAAGACAAAAATCTTCGGTCCTTGGGGCATTTTATTTGACAGGCCTAAAGTCCGACTGCTGTGTTCTGTATCTGAATCTGAATTTAATTTATCACCTTGACATTGGATCATTCTTTTGCACAAATGATAGTAACACTATGTGGATTCTCTCCAAATTGCTTTCATAAATTGCAAGAATAGGGACAATTTCGGTCAGGACACCACTGAGTAATGTTTAAAAAAGCATGAAGAATTGCTGGAAATCAGAAACAAAATCAGAAATTGCTGGAAAATCTTAGCAGGCCTGACAGCAGCTGTGGAGAGAAAGCAAAGTTAACGTTTGGTTCCAGTTACCCTTCTTTAGAGCTGTTCTGATTATAAGCAGAGAACCTTCTTTAATGATATATCTTCCTGTCCCTATGCCATTATATTTGGAGACCCCCAAGATCTTTACTTGGTTCAGTCTTATTTCTCATTAATATGCTTCCCCAACTAACTCTTTTAACCCTTGCATTGCTTATGTGGTGCCAGATTAATGAACCAACATCAAGTCCTGGATTAAACATTAGGAAGACAGGAATCATTATCTTCAGCAGTCCTGTGCAATTTCTATTTTCTGATTTCTATCTCAGATTGAACCATAATGTTTGCAACTTTGACATCTTATTTTCCCCTGGACTAAACCTTCCAATTCCAAGGCTGCTCCATCACCAAGATCATAGATTTCCATCTCAGCAATATCACTAATTCTGCTGCTGTACTCCTAATCCATGTATTTATTACTTCTAGGCACAACCATTATATTGGATACCCTGGATTTTCTCCTGTTTTACAACCCCTTTAATCTAACCATAGATATCCTAATTTAGTACATTTAGTACTCCAATTAAGTACATCCATCTCTTGTACTTGTTAACCTGAGTTGTTTGCAAGTGAATAAATGGCTGATTTTAAAAATATTACCTTGTTTTCAAAGCTGTGCATGGTATTGCTGCTCCCATTTCTGATTTTCAGCAGCCATTCGCCTCTTTGAAAATTTTTAGTTCCTTCTTTTGACCATTTTGTACATCTCTTGTTTCTCACTTCCTTCACCCCAACAGTGGTGATGTCCTTATGTTTAGATCAGAGTGGTGCTGGAAAAGCACAGCAGGTCAGGCAGCATCCGAGGAGCAGGAAAATCGATGTTTCAGGCAAAAGCTCTTCATCAGGAATAGAGGCAGGAAGCGTCCAGAGTGGAGAGATAAGTGGGGGGTGGGGAGAAGGTAGCAAAGAGTACAATAGGTGAATGGGAGTGGGGATGGAGGTGATAGGTCAGAGGGGAGGGTGGAGCGGATAGGTGGGAAGGGAGATTGGCAGGTAGGACATGTCATGAGGACAGTGCTCATTTCCTCTCCCCCCACCTTACCTCAGTTCCAACCTTCCAGCTCATCACTGTTCTCATGACCTGTCCTACCTGCCAATCTCCCTTCCCACCTATCCGTTCCACCCTCCCATTGACCTATCACCTCCATCCTCACCCCCATTCATCTATTGTACTCTTTGCTACCTTCGCCCCAGCACCACCCCCATTTATCTCTCCACTCTGGAGGCTTCCTGCCTCAATTCCTGATGAAGGGCTGTTGCCCGAAACGTCGATTTTCCTGCTCCTCGGATGCTGCCTGCTGTGCTTTTCCAGCACCACTCTGACCTAAACTCTGGTTTCCAGCATCTGCAGTCCTCAATTTTGCCTAGTGTTGTCTTTCTGTCAACTCTAGGTGGCATGGTGGCTCAATGGTGAGTGCCAGGGACCTGGATTTGATTCCAGCATCGGGTGACCGTCTGTATGGAGTTTGCACATTCTCCCCATGTCTGCATGGCTTTCCTTCAGGTAATCTGGCTTTGTCCCACAGTCCAAAGATGCGCAGGTTAGGTGGATTGGTTGTGCTAAATTGGCCATAGTGTTTGGGAAGTGCGGGGTTACAGGATGAGGCTAAGTGGGATGCTCTTCGGAGAGTTAGTGTGGACTGAATGGGCCAAATGGCCTGCTTCCACTCTGTAGGGATTCGATGAAGGTGAAGGGGCTTCTCCTTAAAGCTAGTTTCGATGCCCCCCTCCCTGCACAATTCCACCTTCTCCGTGAAGAAGCTCCTTCTGATCAAATGTCTGGTTTCATAGCTGAATATCTCCTTTTCCTCTGTGTAAATGTCAACGTAGTTATGCTCCTCTTAAGCACCTCGGAATGTTTCACTAATAAATCTTGCATCGATAGTGTTTTCATAGTAAAGTTACTTGAATTAAGACATAGATATTGAAAATGGTATTAGTCCTAACACCATCCCAGCTCTAGTACTGAAGACACACTCCAGAGATGGCTACACTCTTTGCTACGCTTTTCCAGTGCAGCCACAATACTGCCATTCACCTAATGATGTGGAACATTGCCTAGCTATCTTCAGTGCACAAAAGAAAGGACAAATCCAATCTAGCTAATTACTATTCCATCAGTCTGTTCTCATTCAGCAGCAAAGTGACAGACAGAGTTATTGGCAGTACCACAAAAAGGCAATAATCTTCCCATTTATTCTGAGTTCGTCTTACCTGGACTACTCAGCTCAGACCCCTTTCTCAGTCTTATTCTGGTGAATGGTTCTGCATGACAAATCACAGTAGTGGATAAGTTGAAGAAGATAGGTTATCCCTCCTGAAATTGAAGAGTGCAAAGAAGTTTATGATGAATTTAAATTGAGTAAATATGGATAAACTAATTCATAACCTCAGGATGCAGATTTAAGCTAATTGGTTAAAAAGAAATCATCCATAACATGAGGGCAAACCATCTTGATACAGTGAGTGGTTTGGATTTAGAATGCACTGCTTGATAGGGTGGTGGAAACAGATTCAATTAGTGTCTTTCAAAGGGACAATTGGATAAAACCTTGAAGGTGGAAAAAATGTCGAGATAGTGGGGAAAAAGCCAGGATGTAAGCTCAGATAGATCACTGTTCAAAAGAATTGGCACAAACCCAGTGGAAAAAGAGCTCCACGCCTGTGTTGTAATTTTCTATGATTCTACATGAGAGAGTTTTTAATTTGAGGCATCTGTTCTAACTAGACCATTTAGAGCAGTTTGACAAAAATTGTACATTTGGTCGCTATAGTGGGGAACAAGGAATTAAACAATATGTATGGACGGATTCAAAAGCTTCTCAGATTGCATCGGAAAAGTTTCCCATCTGCAATGCACTAATTTGTAGATTTTAATGATTGTCGTAGTAAGATACAGTGCCTCCAAGAAGAGAAGGGAAACAATGAGTATAGATACCACTCCTGATTGGCAATTGATAATTTATCCTGGTATATTTGAATGGTCATAGGATTTGGCAAGGCAGTGGCACCTATGAGGAATGGAATTTGCAGACACACTCATTATTAAGATTATATGTTAAGTAAATGAAAGCATGCTGTAATTATAAGATGTGCATAGTTTCTGTATTCTCCTTTGAAAATCTGCCAGTATTCATACTATTGAATTAACAGCGTGCTTTCATACTGCATGGTGTAAAATATTAACTAGGGAGGTTTTATGTTCAGCAGTGAGGCCACTGGCTCCTGATGCATAGGTCTCAGATAGCTGTTTATAATCTCTAAATCCCAGATTCATTAAAATTCTTAGTTATGTATATCAGTAGAACTCATCTCTAACCTTGGCTGTCATGAAAATGAATCTTTAGCCACAGAGTTATTTGACAAGTTTTACTTTTAGTATTGCTACAAGCTAAATGAGACCCATCTTTGACAAGTCATCTCAGAAGCACTAATGCCTTTTTTCGAGTTTGTCCAAAATTTTGGAACTATATTATTCTTTTAATCTGTACATCCCATCCATAGTCAGTCTGCTAGATGTAAGAAAGAAAAGTTTGTCCTTTATAACCCATTTTTCTTTGCTAATGGACTTTTTAATTGCATGTGCCTCATTTGTTGTGCATAATTGTTCTTCAGCATGTACCTGCCTATATGTACTGCTTCAATAAATATTGACTGGGAGCCAAATCAATTTGATGCAGGAGAACAGTGGTGGGTTATGCTGAATCTGTTTTTATGTAATAATCTCAAATTAATACAAAGGAAGACAGTCGGATTGATATCTTCTTGGAAATATTTGACTGCTGTGTTGGGTGGTGACCTGAGTGCAAACTTTGCAAGTTCTGTCATTTATAATGGTTGGCAGTTGCAGTATAATCACTAATCACTGAAATGACCCCAGCATCCTACTTGCTGTGATTCCTTTGCCTGTTCACTGTTATGAATTTTAGCCTTTTTCTGATGAATGAAATATGACGTCAACCAGAAGGAATCAAGTATGCATCTTATGTTCCAGTGACACAATTTGAGTTTGATCTCTAACTTTAACCTCAGGCCTGATTGCTGACAAACATTTCCAGAGGCAGAAGGAACCCGGATATTTATCTTTGTTTTCTTTTGACTTCCATGTCGGCCAGGAAGAGCAGGGATCCTTTGTTGGACTCCAAAAACAAATTGCATGTTTCCTCCACATTGAGTATTCCTTCCTCTACCATGATCACCATACCGTCAGTCCTTCTGCCTAGCCACATTCCTGTTCATCTAGGGCCATTCCTTAAGGACCCAATAATGTCCAGCCTCTGAAATCCTACTCCCACTTGACCATAGGCTAATCATTCCCAGCAAGTGTGACATTTCATTTCTGCCCATTACAACCACCCAACTGTGTTTTCTTCACTCACCATCTGCTTCCAATTATGTCTGGAGTTTTCCTTTTAACATAAGAAGCGCTACAGAAAGCCAACTGGTAAGCAATTAAAATTGAGTCCTAAAATCCAGTGAAAAGTACTTTGGTTCTAGGTGTCACAGCACATCCTGTCAAAACGTTCTGTCCTTGTGTTCACACTCATCACTTATTCAGACAAGCTGCTGCTGCATCTTTGCGCAGTTGCAAAACTATCGATTATGCCTATGAAATGCTTATAGAGTTATAAAGATGTATAGCATGGAAACAGATTCTTCAGTACATTTCGTCCATGCTAACCAGATATCCCAAATTAATTTTGTCCCATTTGCCAGCAATTTGTGCATATCCCTCTAAACCCTTCCTATCCATGTTCCCATCCAGATGCCTTTTTAAATGTTGTAACTGTATGAGTGTCCACTGCTTCCGCAGGCAGCTCATTCCATACACGTACCATCTTCTGCATGAAAATGTTGCCCCTTAGGTCCCTATTAAATATTTCTCCTTTCACCTTCAATCTGTGCCCTCTAGTTTTGGACTCCCCTACCCTGGGAAAAAAGATCTTGGCTGTTCACCCAATCCATGACCCCTATGATTTTATAATCCTCTGTAAGGTCATCCCTCAGCCTGTAATGGTCCAGGGAAAATAGCCCCAGTCTATTCAGCCTCTCCCCATAGCTCAAACATCCTTTATAAATCTTTTCTGAATCTTTTCAACTTTAACAACATCTTTCCTATAGCAGAGAGACCAGAATTGAATGCAGTATTACAAAAGTGTCTTAATCAATCTCATGTCCGCAATATGACATCCAAATTCCTATACTCAGTGCACTGACCAATGAAGGCAAGCGTGCCAAATGCCGCCTTTACCACCACATCTACCTGCAACTCTACTTTTGAAGGAACTGCGAACCTATACTCTTTGTTCAGCAGCACTCCCCAGAACCTTACCATTAAGTTTGGAAGTCCTGCCCTGATTTGCCCTGAACACATCACAGTTATCGAAACACATCACTGAACACATTACATTTATCCCTCTGTCACTCCACAGCACATTGGCCCATTTGATCAAGGTCCCGTTGTACTCCAAGATGACCACCTTCATTGTGCACTACACCACCAATTTTGGTGTCTTCTGCAAAGTTACGAACCATAACTCCTGTATTCACATCAAAATCATTTATATAAATGACAAAAATCAGTGAACAAGCATCGATCCTTGCGGCACACCACTGGTCACAGGCCTCCAGTCTGAAATGCAACCCTCCACCAACATCCTTTGTCTCCTGTCTTCAAACCAATTTTGTATCCAAACAGCTAGCTCTCCAGATATTCCAAGTGATCTAGCCTTGCTAACAGGTCTATCAAACAGAACCTTGTCAAATGGCTTGCCGAAGTCCATCTAAACAATGTCCACCCCTTTGTCTTTGTTCATCTTCTTTATCACTTAGAGTCCTAGAGATGTACAGAATAGAAAAAGACCCTTCAGTCCAACCAGATGTCCTAAATTAATCTAGTCCCATTTAGCTTGGCCCAAATCCCTCTTAAACCCTTCCTATACGTATACCCATCCAGATGCCTATTAAATATTGTAAGTGTACCAGCATTCACCACTTCCTCTGGCAGCTCATTCCATATACACACCACCCTCTGCTTGAAAACGTTGGCCCTTAGGTCTCTTTTCAATCTTTGCCCCTCACTCTAAACCTATTCCCTTTAGTTCTAGACTCCCCAAGTGCGAGTAAAAGGCCTTCTCTATTTACCCTATCCATGCCCCTCATGATTTTATAAACCTCTATAAGGTCACCCCTCAGCCTCCAGCGCTCCTGGGGAAACAGCCCCAGCCTTATTCAGCCTCTCCCTATAGCTCAAATCCTTCAATCGTGGCAACATCCTTGTAAATCTTTTTTGAACCATTTCAAGTTTCACAACATCTTTCCTATAGAAAGGAGACTAGAACTGCACACAATATTCCAAAAAGGGCCTAACCAATGTCCTGTACAGCATGACCTCCCAACTCCTATATTGAGTGCTCTGACCAATAAAGGAAAGCATGCCAAGCATCTTCTTCACTATCCAGAGAAAGTATATTCCTGTTAGGGTGAAATGAAAGACTGATAGGTACAGGGAATGCTGGATGACTAAAGAAATTGAGGGTTTAGTTAAGAAAAAGAAGGAAGCATAAGGTTTCGACAGGATAGATCGAGTGAATCCTTAGAGTATAAATAAAGTAGGAGTATGCTTAAGAGGGAAGTCAGGAGGGCAAAAATGGGACATGAGATAGCTTTGGCAAATAGAATTAAGGAGAATCCAAAGAGTTTTTACAAATACATAAAGGACAAAAGGGTAACTAGGGAGAGAAAAGGGCCCCTCAAAGATCAGCAAGGCAGCCTTTGATTGGAGCCACAGAAAATGGGGGAGATACTAAATGAGTATTTTTCATCAGTATTTACTGTGGAAAAGGATATGAAAGATATAGACTGTTGGGAAATACATGGTGACATCTTGCAAAATGTCCATATTACAGAGGAGGAAGTGCTGGATGCCTTGAAACGCATAAAAGTGGATAAATCCCCAGGACCTGATCAGGTGTACCCTTGACCTCTGTGGGAAACTAGAGAAGTGATTGGTGGGCCTCTTGCTGAGGTATTTGTATCATCGATAGTCACAGGTGAGGTGCCGAAAGACTGGAGGTTGGCTAACGTGGTGCCACTGTTTAAGAAGGGTGGTAAGGACAGCCAGGGAACTATAGACCAGTGAGCCTGACGTCGGTGGTGGGCAAGTTGTTGGAGGTATCCTGAAGGACAGGATGTACATGTATTTAGAAAGGCAAAGACTGATTAGGGATAGTCAACATGGCTTTGTGCGTGGGAAATCATGTCTCACAAACTTGATTGAGTTTTGAAGAAGTAACAAAGAGGATTGATGAGGGCAGAGCGGTAGGTGTGATCTATATGGACTTCAGTAAGGCGTTCGACAAGGTTCCCCATGGGAGACTGATTAGCAAGGTTAGATTTCACGGAATACAGGGAGAACTAGCCATTTGGATACAGAACTGGCTCAAAGGTAGAAGACAGAGGGTGGTGGTGGAGGGTTGTTTTCCATACTGGAGGCCTGTCACCAATGGAGTGCCACAAGGATCGGTGCTGGGTCCTCTACTTTTTGTCATTTACATAAATGACTTGGATGTGAGCATAAGAGGTACAGTTAGTAAGTTTGCAGATGACACCAAAATTGGAGGTGTAGTGGACAACGAAGAGGGTTATCTCGGATTACATCAGGATCTGGACCAGATGAGCCAATGGGCTGAGGAGTGGCAGATGGAGTTTAATTCAGATAAATGCGAGGTGCTGCATTTTGGGAAAGCAAATCTTAGCATGACTTATATACTTAATGTACAGGACATTGGTTAGGCCACTGTTGGAATATTCGTGCAAATCTGGTCTTCTTCCTATCAGAAAGATGTTGTGAAACTTGAAAGGGTTCAGAAAAGATTTACAAGGATGTTGCCAGGGTTGGAGGATTTGAGCTATAGGGAGAGGCTGAACAAGCTGGGGCTGTTTTCACTGGAGCGTCGGAGGCTGAGGGGTGACCTTATAGAGGTTTACAAAATTATGAGGTGCATGGATAGGGTAAATAGACAACATCTTTTCCCTGGGGTCGGGGAGTCCAGAACTAGAGGGCATAGGTTTAGGGTGAAAGGGGAAAGATATAAAAGAGACCTAAGGGGCAACTTTTTCACACAGAAAGTGGTACGTGTATGGAATGAGCTGCCAGAGGAGGCTGGTACAATTGCAACATTTAAGAGGCATTTGGATGGGTATATGAATAGGAAGGGTTTGGAGGGATTTGGCCGGGTTTCACAGGTGGGACTAGATTGGGTTGGGAAATCTGGTCGGCTTAGATGGTTTGGACCGAAGAGTCTGTTTCCATGCTGTACATCTCTACGACTCTATGACTCTATCTATCTTCAACTCCACTTTCAAGGAACTATGAACCTGCACTCCAAGGTCTCTTTGTTCAGCAACACTCACCAGGACCTTACTATTAAGGGTATAAGTCCTGCCCAAAATGCCTTTCCAAAATGCAGCACCTTACATTTATCGAAATTAAACTCCATCTGCCAGTCCTCGGTCCATTGGCCTATCTGATCAAGATCCCATTTAACTCTGAGGTAACCTTCTTCGCTATCCACTACACCTCCAACTTTGATGTCATCCTCAAACTCACTAACTATACCTCCTATGTTCACATCCACATTATTTATATAAATGACGAAAAGCAGTGGACCCAGCACCAATGCTTGTGGCACACCACTGGTCACAGGCCTCCAGTCTGGAAAGCAACTCTCCACCATCACCCTCTGTATTCTACATTTGAGCCAGTTCTGTATCCTTTCTATATATGAGATAAGCTCAGAGTCTCTATGACTCTAAGTCTATGACTGGTTCAATAATTGGGTATTTATGGGTACAATTTGTGCTGTTGTGTAAACTCACGTCACAAAGAGAAATCTTTTAAGCTTGCTGTAAATTTTCTCGAAAGCACAGACAGCGCACACTTCCAGGAGTTCCCAAAGACAACTTCACTGTTAAGACTGGACACATTTTCTTTGTAGAATTATATTTACATATGTAACATGTTGGCTGTGGTTACTAATATTTAGTTGAAAAATGTACGCATGGTGCAATTTCATATTAAAGCATGCCTTGGTGCCCTGCACTCTTTCTGCCAACCCTGGCCACCAGTATTTCTCACCACATCCTGAAATCTCTTGACCGATCTTCAGATTGGCAGGCCTGACTAGCCTTTCATAAAAAGAAATCACCCCCCACCCCCAGGACATTCAGAATGTATTGCGGATTTTCTTTTTCTTATACCAATGCTATTTTTGCACCAGACAAAAAGAGCTCCCTCCAATCGTACTTTTTTTTTGTCATTTGTGTATCCCCGTCTACAGTTTGAGGTTATCCAAGGTTAGGATGAGCTGGATTGGTGATTACCACGGTCACCAATTCCCAATGATTGACTGAGTTCAGGTCAGTGTCTGTTTATATTGTATGAGGTTATTTTTTATTTCTGGTCTTTGGGATCATATTCTGTAAATTGTAATTTTCTCAGAAAAATAGGATATCAGATAAAAAAAAAAATGTTCTTGTCAAAACCTTCCTTACCTCCTGGAATTACGTAATAGGAGCATTAGCAGACCATTTCAGTCCCTCAAGCCATTCTGTAAGATCATGGCCAATCTGCCCCAGGCCTCAACTCCTCATAACTCCCCGATTTTTCAAAAATCTATCTCCTCTTTAAACATTTCAGTCATGTAACCTCAGCAACTCTCTGGGGTAGAAAATTCCTGACATTCATTATCCCTCAGGAGAAGAAAATCCTTCACCTCTCAAATCTAAGCGAGTGTCCCTTCATTCTGTAACCAATCTCCGTGGTTTGAGACTCCCGCACTCGGGGAAACATCTGCCATGTCAAACCCCCTTGGCATCTTGTACATTTTCAAGAACATCACCCCATTCTTCTAACCTCTAACCAGTAATGGTCGAACCTGTTCAGTTTTTCAGAACATGTTAACCCTCTTCATCCCAGGAATTAGCCAGTGATTCTCTTTTTGAAAAGCCTCCGATGCCAGTATATTCTTTCTTCCAAAAACAATAGCAAAAGGTGTTCACTGTAGACCAGGTATGGCCTCACAAACGCCCTGTACAGTTCTTACAAGACTTAGACACCATCGATATTGGTCTTCCCTTTAAATAATTCCTATATTGAATGAATCATTTTTTCAATTGTCTTCCAGTGGAAAGGTCTGTGGAGAATTGGGCTCCTAATCAATGTTGCTACTACAATGTAATGATATGCCACTCTTGCCTCATGTTCACTCCAGTCACCCCTTCATGGGCGACACAGTTGCTCAGTGGTTAACACTGCTAACCTGCAGTGCTAGGGACCCAGGTTCGATTCCAGCCCTGGGTGACCTGTCTGGTGTTTGTGTGTTCTCTTTGTGTGGGTTTCCTCCCACAGTCCAAAGATTTGCAAGTTAGGTGGATTGGCCGTGCTAAATTGTCCATAGTGTCCAGGTATCTATGGGCTAGGCTGGTTAGCCATGAGCAATGGAAGGTTATAGGGTATGGGAGGTGGGTCTGAGTGGGATGCTGAGGGTCAGTGTGGGCTCGATGGTCCGAATGGCTTGCTTCCACACTGTAGGGGTTTTGCCATTCTAATCATCTGTGAAGCAGGTTGGGACAAGCTTGGCTCATGAGAGGCACTATACAGATGCAAAGCCCCATGGGAGACTGGTTAGCAAAGTTAGATCTCACGGAATATAGGGAGAACTAGCCATTTGGATACAGAATTGGCTCAAAGGTAGAAGACAGAGAATGGTGGTGGAGGGTTGTTTTTCAGACTGGAGGTCTGTGACCAGTGGAGTGCCACAAGCATTGGTACTGGGTCCTCTACTTTTTGTAATTTACATAAATGATTTGGATGTGAGCATAAGAGGTACAGTTAGTAAGTTTGCAGATGACACCAAAATTGGAGGTGTAGTGGACAGCGAAGAGGGTTACTTCAGATTACAACAGGATCTTGACCAGATGGACCAATGGGCTGAGAAGTAGCAGATGAAGTTTAATTCAGATAAATGCGAGGTGCTGCATTTTGGGAAAGCAAATCTTAGCACGACTTATTCACTTAATGGTAAGGTCCTAGGGAGTATTGCTGAACAAAGAGACCTTTGAGTGCAAGTTCATAACTCCTTGAAAGTGGAGTCCCAGTTAGATAGGATAGTGAAGAAGGCGTTTGGTATGCTTTCCTTTATTGGTCAGAGTATTGAGTATAGGAGTTGGGAGGTCATGTTGCGGCTGTACAGGACATTGGTTAGGCCACTGTTGGAATATTGCGTGCAGTTCTGGCCTCCTTCCTATTGGAAAGATGTTGTGAAACTTGAAAGAGTTCATAAAAGATTTACAAGGATGTCACCAGTGTTGGAGGATTTGAGCTATAGGGAGATGCTGAACAGGCTGGGGTTGTTTTCCCTGGAGCGTCGGAGGCTAAGGGGTGACCTTATAGAGGTTTACAAAATTATGAGGAGCATGGATAGGATAAATAGACAAAGTCTTTTCCCTGGGGTGGGGAAGTCCAGAACCAGAGGGCATAGGTTTAGGGTGAAAGGGGAAAGATATAAAAGAGACCTAAGGGGCAACTTTTTCACACAGAGAGTGGTACGTGTATGGAATGAGCTGCCAGAGGAGGCTGGTACAATTGCAACATTTAAGAGGCATTTGGATGGGTATATGAATAGGAAGGGTTTGGAGGGATTTGGCCGGGTTTCACAGGTAGGACTAGATTGGGTTGGGAAATCTGGTCGGCTTAGATGGTTTGGACCGAAGAGTCTGTTTCCATGCTGTACATCTCTACGACTCTATGACTCTATCTATCTTCAACTCCACTTTCAAGGAACTACGTGTATGGAATGAACTGCCAGAGGAAGTGGTTGAGACTGGTACAATTGCAGCATTTAAGAGGCATTTGGATGGGTATGTGAATAGGAAGGGTTTGGAGGGATATGGGCCGAGTGCTGGCAGGTGGGACTAGATTAGGTTGGGATATCCGGTTGGCATGGATGGGTTGGACCGAAGTGTCTGTTTCCATGCTGTACATCTCTATGATTCTATGACTCTAAATGGCTAGTTCTACCTGTTTTTATTTGTGATCTAACCTTGCTAACCAGTCTACGATGAGGAACCTTGTCAAACACCTTACTGAGGTCCATATAGATCACATCCACCGCGCTGCCCTCATCAATCCTCTTTGTTACTTCTTCAAAAAATGTAATCAAGTCAATGTGACACAATTTCCCACACCCAAAGCCATGTAGACTATTTCTAATCAGTCCTTACCTTTCCAAATACATGTAAATCCTGTCCCTCAGAATCCACATCCACTCTTAACAACTTACTCACCATTGATGTTAGGCTCACTGGTCTATTATCCCTGGCTTTTCCTTACCATCTTCCTTGAATGAAGGCACCACATCAGCCAATCTTCAGTCTCCTGGCACTTCACCCGTGTCTATCGATGATACAGGTACCTTACCAAGGGGCCCAGCGATCACTTCCCTACATTTCCACAAAGTTGATGGGTATACTTGATCAGGTCCCAGGCATGATCCACCTTTATGCATTTTAAGATGTCCAGCTCCACACCTCTGTAATATAGAAACTTTTCAAGAACTCAATATTTATTTCTCCAAGTTCTCTAGCTCCCATATCCTTCTCCAAAGTAAATTCTGACAGAAAATACTCATTTAGTATCTCCTGCGGTTGAATACATGGATGGCCTTGTTGATCTTCAAGGGGCCTTATTTTCACCTGAGTTACTCTTTTCTCCTAATGTATTTGTAGAATTTATTTGGATTCTCCAAAGCTATCTCATGTCCCCTTTTTGCCTTCCTGATTACCCTCTGAAGTGTACCCCTACTGCGTTTAGGGATTCACTCGATCACTACAGTCCAAATGTCCTCCTTTTTCTTGATCAGAGCCTCAATTTCTGTGGTCGTCCAGCATTCCTGCACCTATCAGCCTTCTCCTCACACGAACAAGAATATGTTGTCTCTGAACTCTGCTTATCTCAATTTTAAAAACCTCCCACTTTCCAGCTGTCCCTTTCCTGTGAATAGCCTCCCTCAATCAACTTTTGAAAGTTCTTGCCTAATACCATCAAAATTGGCTTTCCTCCAATTTAGAACTTTAACTTTTTGATCATGCCTATCCTTTTCCATAACTATTTTAAACCTAACAGAATTTTGATCACTGGCCACAGAGTGTGTCCCCACTGATACCTCAGTCACTTGCCCTCCCTTATTTCCCAAGAGAAGGTCAAGTTTTGCTCCTTCTTGAGTGGGTACATTCACATTCAAAATGTGTGGTGCTGGAAAAGCACAGCTGGTCAGGCAGAATCTGAGGAGCAGCAGTGTTGACTTTTCAAGCATAATCTCATCATCATTCCTGATGAAAAGCTTATGCTTGAAACGTCGACTCTCCTGCTCCTCGGATGCAGGCTGATTGTCTGTGCTTTTCCATCACCACACTTTTTGACTCTGATCTTCAGCATCTGCAATCCTCACTTTCTCTTGATACATTCATGTACTGAATAAGGAAATTTTCTTGTACATATTTAAAACTTCCACTCCATCCAAGCCTTTAAGACTATGGTAGTCCCAGTCTACGTTTAGAAAGTTAAAATCCCTTCTATTACAACTGTATGTTTTCACAGATAACTGAGATCTCCATGCAAATATGCTACTCAATTTTTGTTTAATTTAAAATCTCTTTTGCACAAGCAATAATTATCTTGTACTGTTTTAACTCCTATTGTAATAATGACTTCAAAATACAGCGATTTAAAAAAATTATTTAATTATGTTTGGATATTTCTAAGGCATTTTCTTTCTTACTGCTTTTGCCCACTTAATTCAATTGTTTCCTTCACAACAATAATTCAAGATACCATATTGTATACCTGTGTACAAAAAAAAACTAAAATTATTCCTTGCTTAGCAAATTGTTTGTCAAAGTATTTGATAAGGTAATCATAGAATCCCTACAGTGTGGAAACAGGCCATTTGGCCCAACAAAGAGTATCCCATCCAGACTCATTCCCCTACCCTATTACTCTACATTTCCCCTGACTAATGCACCCTAACCTACACATCCCTGAACACACTGGCAATTTAGCATGGCCGTTCACCTAACCTTGACATCTTTGGACTGTGGGAGAAACCCATACAGACATGGGGAGAACATGCAAACTCCACACAGAGTCGCCCGAGACCGGAATTGAACCCAATTCCCTGGCTCTATGAGGCAGCAGTACTAACCATTGAGCCACCATGCACGTTGCAAGTTCCTTGAATTTCAAAATATTATTTGAAAAAATTAAATCCCAAATCTATATTGGTATAAATGCTGAAAGAGTTCAATCATTTTTGAAATACAGTTCAATTAATGACCTATTCCCCCTCCTCTTAACAGTACAATGTAACATTCTCCATTCTTTGGGAATACAAGTGTCTCGTCTGTTGCCATCCATAATTATTGTTCCATAAACAACTTTACAGAACTGTATGTTGAAGCAATTTGTTACATATAGGAAAAAATAAATGTGACAGTTAGATTGTTCCACTTGGTTTTCTTTCAAGCATTCCAAACTTCACAGGTACTTGCATCAAGGTTTGTTAAGCTCAGTTTAGTTTATTAGTTCTGAGTCTAAATGTCAGTCCAGAGACTGAACACCTGAATGTTGACTGATATTTCATTGCTCAACTATTGAAAATGCTATCATGAGAGTGTTACTATATACAGAGGTTCTACCTGTTCTAGATGTTGGACTATAATTGAACTGTTCTAAATCACCTGTCCCTCATGGAAAAATTTATAAAGGAAAACACCTTTGACCACAAGTCCATAAGTCAATAGTAAGCACACAGCATCCTCGAGACCCTGTGGGGAAAAAGGGAGAGTTGATCCTTGAGCAGACTGTCAGTTAATTGGCAGAATCTGTAAATGCCAGAAGTTTCCACCAAGCACCAAGATGTCACTTGGCTAGTAGTGAGAAAGACACACCTGTGAGATCCTTCATGCACACCCACACTCTCTCTGTCACCACACGCTGCCTTGAAGCAGCCGGGGTGGTGGGTCGAGACTGTCATATATCTCCTTCTGGAATGCTTCTATGCAAACAACATCTGGAGAATAATGCAGTGGTTTTTGTCTAGATTCGTCCCAAGCAGCTCCATGATGCAGGATTCTGTTCTACTGTCTGTTCCCTGGGATGCACAATGAGACAAACGTGGACAGTGGTTGGAAGGCTATCAACCCAATGAAAGACTCCAGTATAGAGAGTTGACCTCGACATAGGGTAAATAGATAAGGTCTTTTTCCTGGGGTGGAGAGCCCAGAACTAGAGGGTGTAGGTTTAGGGTGAGAGGGAAAAAATTAAAGAGGGATCCAAGGGGCAACTTTTTCACGCAGAGGGTGGTGCGTATATGGAATGAGCTGCCAGAGGAAGTGGTGGAGGCTAGTACAATTGCAACATTTAAAAGACATCTGGATGGGTATATGACGAGGAAGGATTTAGAGGGATATGGGCCAAATGCTGGAAAATGGGACTAGATTAATCTAGGTTATCTGGTCGGCCTGGAAAAGTTGGACCAAAGGGTCTGTTTCTGTGATATACATCTCTATGACTCTTAAGTGTTTCAGAATGGCATGTTCCAAGGTACAGAACCTTGTGCTAAGAGATGCACTAAAGCTTTGGGCAATTACTGTCAAGATGCAGTGGAGAAAGACCACATTCTAATGTCTTTTGGCCAAAGTACACAGCGGTGATTTCAGTTATCAGTCCCTCTCCTTGCCTCAATTTATGCAAATAGTGTCCCGCATGAGTAGGGAACGCCTTTGGCTTTTACAACTACAGGGAATATCAAATTCAATGTTTTCTTTTTGCTATATAAAGAATGTACAGAACTGCTTTAGTACCCATGTATGTACCTAAAAATTTTTATGAATAAAGCATGTTTTTGCATTTAAAATATCATGAGAGTTCAAATCAGCCGTTACCCAGCTTTTTGGGTAATAATTCAAGAAAGGTGAGGCAAGTGCTTTGATGTCCTGGCCAATGTTTAGCTCTTAACCAACATTAGTAAAAGAGGTTATTTGGACGTTGCTGGTTTTGAGACTATGCAGTGCACAAATTGGTCACCACGCATTACCCTCCATTATTAGCAGTAACTGCACTTCAAAAAGTACTTCATTAACAGTCAAGTACTTTGAAATACATTGAAGTTAAGAAAGAAGCTATAGAAATAAAGCTTTTTCTTTTATCCCTATTTAAAAATAAAATTATACCACCATTCACATTAATAACACTCTTACCTCATCATGTGAAGGCCTTGAATTCAAGTCTCAATCCAGGCTTTAGACATGTAATCATAGCCAGTGTTTTAGTTCAGTATTGAGAATGTGCCACCTTGTCATTGTAGCTGTTTTCCAAATGAGGCATTCAGCAACAGCCTTAAAGAAGGTGACTGGACCCGAAACTGCTTTCTGTCCATAGATGCTGCCAGACCTTCTGAGCATTTCCAGAAATTTCTGTTTTTATTTCAGATTGGGCGGCACGGTGGCACAGTGGTTAGCACTGCTGCCTCCCAGCGCCAGAGACCCGGGTTCAATTCCCGACTCAGGCGACTGACTGTGTGGAGTTTGCACGTTCTCCCCGTGTCTGCGTGGGTTTCCTCCGGGGGCTCCGGTTTCCTCCCACAATCCAAAGATGTGCAAGTCAGGTGAATTGGCCATGCTAAATTGCCCGTAGTGTTAGGTAAAGGGGTAAATGTAGGGGTAGGGGTATGGGTGGGTTACGCTTCGGCGGGTCGGTGTGGACTTGTTGGGCCGAAGGGCCTGTTTCCACACTGAAATTAATCTAATCTAATCTAATCTAATCAAATTTCTAGTATCCGCAGTTCTTTGTTTTTTGTGTAGCATTGACGATTTGTTTGCTTAAATGTAAAATTTTCCATAATACTATCAGAAGAAAACCAGTGGTGTTCTCCCCAATCAGAGAGTAGCTGGTCATTTTGCTGTATTTTACACTTTCTAAAATAAAAGACAATTAATTGGTTTTGGAGCACTTTGAAATGTCCTGAGGGTGTAGAAGAATTATTTCTTTATTGTATATCATAGAAGCCCTGCAGTGTGGAAGCAGACCATTCAGTCCACACTGATGGTCTTGAGAGGGTCTCACCAGACCCATCCTTCCCTATCCCTGTAACCCTGCATTTCCCATGGCTAATCCACCTAGCCTGCACATCCCTAGATACTATGGGCAATTTAGCATGGCTGATTCACCTAACCTGCACATCTCTGAACTGAGAGAGGAAACAGGAGCACCTGGAGGAAACCCATGCAGATGTCAGAGAATGTATGGAGTTTGCACAGACAGTTGCCCGAGGCTGGAATCTGATCCAGGTCCCTGGTGCTATGAGGCAACAGTGCTAACCACTGAGCTACCATGCCACCTATGCATCAAGTATTTATTCAGGCTTAACAATTTTTTTTAATGGTGCAAGGCCTGTGAAATATTTTTATTTGCCCACATTTGTTCAGATTAATTATTCCTACATCATATGTGATTAATTCTGTCTGTCACTTCCAAAATGAGGACAGGTTTTTGTGAGAGTTTGTACTCTTTCCGGGGTGAGGAATCTCAATGTTGAATCCTTTTCCACTGCTTCTATATTTGATTTAAAATAAAACTTCTCCTGCGGTATCTCGCCAATGTGTTGCAGGTCCAATCTTAACTCTATTGTGCCAAGGCCACGTCTGACATTTTCTACTGTTCATCATTCATCCTATGATTTCTCAAGCTGTTTTTATGTTGTGCAAAATTCATTCTAAAGAACAGTCTTCCTGACAACTAGTTTCTCAGAAGGACCCTAAATTCAACTTCAGTCTTTCAGTGCGAATCCCACACTTCAGGAAATAGTGGGCAGGATGTTGATTTCATGCAATATGGAAACAATTTCTGAGTCACCTGTGCAATTAGCTTTTGTTTAGAAATATTCTTGTTTTGCCCATAACACAAGGAGTTAGATGGAAGCTGGCCAAAACTAATTTTCCTTGGAACATTTATGCCATAGATATTCAAGATGCCCATCCTGTAGTTTGGGCATGCCTTTCAATCTGAAGTCTGAGCTGAAATCCAACTGTACCCATCTAGTTTCTTGAAGTAAAATAAAATGCTTCTCAAATATTTGCAGACGGTGTAAGACAATAACTTAAACTTCAGAACATGGCAGCACTTGGTGAAAGTGCTGAAGGTGACAAGAGTGCACTGGTTAAGTCCCAAACGTATGAATTAAAGCAGAAGAAGATGGTTTGGCTCCTATGTCCAGCTCTGCCTGTCTATAAGATCATGATTTATCTGTGTCTCAATATCACATTACCCACCTACTCCTAAACTCCCTTGTTATTCAAGAATCTAATTTTGCCTTAAAAGAATACAATGACCCCCACTCCACTGTTGGAGAGCAGTCGTGAAAGGGGATTCTATTGTAAGGAAAACAGATGTTTCTGCAGCCACGGACAGGGAGGCAACGGCCTAGTGGTAGTTAATGTTCTGGGGACCCAGGTTTGAATCCCGCCATGGCAGGTGGTGGAATGTGAACTCAATGAAAATGTGAAATTAAGAGTCTAGCAAACCATTACCAATTGTCAGTAAAAATCCATCTGGTTCACTAATGTCCTTTAAGGAAGGAAACTGTCATGCTTACTTGGTCTGGTCTACATGTGACTCCAGACCCACAGTAATGTGCTTGACACTTAACTGCCCTCTGGGTATTAGGGATGGGCAATAAATGCTGCCCTAGCCAGCAGTGCCCACATCCCGTGAGTGAATAAACAATAAAAAAGTTTCTTTGTAAGTTTCTTCTCAGATGCCAGGGTCAGGGATGTCACTGAATGGCTAGAGGACATTCCGAAGGGATGAAGAGAACAAATCGGATTATTGTCCATGTTTGTATAAATGGCATAGGTAAAAAGAGGGATGGGATCCCACAAGCAGAATATAAGGAACTCTGACATAAATTAAAAAGCAGGAACCCCTCAAAGATACTGAACAACTAATTTTGTTCTGTCTTTACAGAAGAAGACACAAGAAGTTCCCAGAAGTGTTAAGGAAGCAAAGGTCATTTAGAAAGGAGAAATTAAAAGAAGCTAGTGTTAGTTTAAAAAAAAAGTGCTAGTGAAGCATTTGAAAGCTGATAAATCTCCAGGGTCTTATAATCTACATCCCAGGGTACTAAGGAGGTGGGCATGTAAACAGTGGATATATCAATTACTATCTTTTAAAATTTTGTAGATTCTACAACAGTCCCAGCAGATTTGGAGGGTGGCAAATGTAATCCCATAGATTACAGAAGTAACCATAGAGTCATGTACAGCACGGAAACAGACCCTTCACTCCAACTCGTCCACGCCAAACAGATATCCTAAATTAATCTTATCCCATTTGCCAGCACTTGGTCCATATCTGTCCAAACCTTTCCTATTCATATACCCATCCAGATACCTTTTAAATGTTTGCCCTCTCACTCTAAACCTATGCCCTCTAGTTCACTTGGAATTACCAGTTAGCCTAACATCATAAAATTCCAAAATATGTTATAAAGGATATGATAACAAAACAGTTAAAAGTAAAATCAGTGGTATTACACAAAGTCAGCATCGATTTATAAAAGGGAAATGGTATGTGACAAACTTATTGAAGTTTTCTTGAGGATGTAACAGAAAAGATGAAGGTGAAGCAATGAAAGTGGTGTGTTTAGATTTTCAGAAAGCTTTTGATGAAGTCATAGTCATAAATATCTAAAGCACAGAAAAAGATCCTTTGGCTCATCGAATTTGTGTCAAGCAAAGATAACCATTTATCTGTTCTGATCCCAATTTCTAGTATTTGGTGCATATAAAGTCTCACATATGAAGTTATTGTGCAAAG
Source organism: Chiloscyllium plagiosum (assembly GCF_037043375.1). Lineage (NCBI taxonomy): Eukaryota > Metazoa > Chordata > Chondrichthyes > Orectolobiformes > Hemiscylliidae > Chiloscyllium > Chiloscyllium plagiosum. The sequence goes on from NW_028270148.1 coordinate 60,872,243, forward strand.
CCAAATGGGATTGGTTGTAACACACTGGCATGAATTGAGAATTGGTTAGCAGACAGGAAACAGTAGGAATATATGGGTTATTTTCAGTGTGGAAAATGGTAAAATGTGGTGTACTGCAGGGATCAGCACTTGGGCCACAGCTATTCACAATGTATAACAATTTGAATGAGGGACCTGAGTGTGATATCTCCAAGTTTGCTAATAACACGAAATTAGGTGGGAGTTTGAATGTGAGGAGGACATGGAGAGGTTCAGGTTGATTTAGAAAGGTGAGTGAGTGGGCAGATGTAGTATACAGTGGATAAATGTAAAGTTGTCCACACTGGTAGTTAAAACAAAAAGTAGAATGTTACTTAAATTATAGATTGGGAAAAGTTAATGCATAAAGGGACCTGGATGCCCATGTACACTGGTCATTGAAAGTAAGCACATAGATGCTGCAAACAGTTAGTAAGGCAAATATATTTGTTGCCCTTCATTGTACAAAAGTTTGAGTACAGGAGCAAGGGAGTCTTACTGCTGCTGAACAAGGCCTTGGTGAGATTATACCTGGTGTAGTGTATGTGGATTTTGCTCTCTTTACCTGAGAAAAGATAGACTAATCATTGAATGGGAGTGAATTCAGATTGTGAACCCATTTCTTTCTTTTATCTTTGCTTGTTGCATTCTCTGTCACCATGTCCTCACTCCCCTCCCCCAACTCCAGTGAGTCCAGCTGTTCTTTTCAGTTTGACAGTTGGATATACCATTGATCTGCCATTCTCACATTCCAAAAACTTAATCTACACTATCACCACTCTTTCTCCCCGGCACACCACCTCCACACTCTTCCATAAATGCTGCCCCCTCCACACTTGACACCAGCTCTCATGAAGAGTCATCTAGACTTGAAATGTTAACTAGCTCTCTCTCCGTGGATGCTACTTGACCCGCTGTGATATCCAGCATTTTTTGTTTGCAGTACAAATTCCAGCACCTGCAGTAATCTGCTCCTACAGTGGCTAATCCTACTCCTATTTTCTAAATTTCTATGTTAGCTAATTCCTGTCTATGTCAATATATTATACCCTACACCATAATCTCTTCTTTTACCTTTTGAGGTCGCACTTTATCAGTTGTTTTCTGGAAATCTATGGGCAGTACATCCATGGGTTATCATTTATCTACATTGCTTGTTACTTTGTCTCTAATAAATATCTAATAAATTAGTTAAACATGATTTATTTTTCACAAAATCAGGTTGGTTGTACCTGATTACATTAAGACATTCTAAGTGCTGTGCTATAACCTCATTAATAATAGATCTTTGTATTTCCCTATGATAATTGTTTGGTTAATTGGCCTGTGTTTTCCTACTTTGTCTCCCTCCTCCCTTGATTAGAGGAGTCTCATTTACTGTTCTGCAGTCTGGCAGGGCTTTTCCAGAATTTAGGGAAATTGGAAAATTGAAACCAATGCATCCACTATCTCAGCAGCAATTTGTTTTAACATCTTTGGATCATGATCATCAGTGCCAGGGAATATATAAGATTTTGGATATAATAATTTCCTCAGTACCTTTTCTAATAGTTTTAAGTTGTTCACTCCCTCTCATCTTGAGATTCCCAGTTATTTCTGGGATGTTATTTTTATCTTCAAGAATGAAAACAGAAGAATATATTCCTGATATTGGGCTTGCAGCAGATAGTAAGGGAACTAACAAGAGGGAAAAAACCTACTAAACCTAGCATTCACCAGACTACCTCTTGCAGATCCATCTGAACTTGGCAGCATATATGTGACCATAGCACAGTCCTTATTATTTGTAAAGACCAAACTCATCTTTGCAGTGAGCCAACCCTCCTTTGTGCTCTGTGACATTACCACCATGCTAACTGGGATAGATTTTGTAAAAAGCTGGCAGTTCAAACCTGGACAACCATAAAGCACAGTAGGTGACCAGCAGCAGCAGAATGATATCTATCAATGATCTGGAAACTTGTATCCCTAACTTTCCCATTAGCATCAAGCCAAAGGATCAACTGTAGTTCAGTGAAGAATGCAGGAACACATACATAAAGATGAGGTAATAACCTTGTAAAGCTACAACTCAAGACCACTTGTATGCTAAACAGCAGAAATAGCAATATTTGACAGAATGGAGCTACCTCTCCAACAATGAACCTTGTCTAAGCTTTACATTCTTCTATATCCAATGATCAATGGTGACATTGTACAACTTAACCAATTAACTGGAGAAGGAGGCCATGCAAATATCTCCGTCCTCAATGAAGGGGAAGCCATAAAATTGGTGTAAAAGATAAAGCTGAACCATTTACCATCATCTTCTACTAAAACTGTTGGTGGAGATCCATTTTAGCCTTCTCCTAAAGTCCCCAGCATCATAGATGTCAGTATTCAGCCAATTTAATTCACACCACAAAATATCAATAAATAGTTAATGCAGTATCCAATATTTCAAATATGTGCTCCCAAAACATTCCTGGCAATAGTACTGAAGATATGTGCACTAGAATTCTCTCTGAACCCTATCCAAGCAGTTTCAATACATCTACGGCACTGACATCTACCTGATAATGTTGACTGCTCAGACATGTTGTGACACACACATATAAGACAGATAAGTCTTGAAACTAGACCTCCTAGTTTAGAGGTAGGGACACTACTGCTGTGCCTCAAGAGCCTTGCTGTGGAGACACCTTCCATAAATCAGTATTCACACTGCAAAGACCTGTTCAGTATGCACCATCTAGGTCCCACGAGGTCAACTTACTTGATTCAAACATGGATAGTAATGCTGAGGTGAGAGTAATTGCCTGTCATATCAAGGTGGCTTTTGATTGGTCTGGCATCAAGGAGTCTGAACAAAACTGGAGTCTTTGGGAATCTGGAAAAGCTTCCATTGGTTGGATTTGTAATTAGTAAAAAGGAAGGTGGTTGTGTTGGAAGCCAATTGGATAGTCACCGGTGCATTGCTGCGTAAATTCTTCAGAAATATTTGAAGCCCAACCACCCTGAACTTTATCAGCTTATCAGTAACATTCCTTCCAACAAAGTGGAAATGTGCACTTCTAATTCATAACGTTCAGGACTATTTCCAACTTCTCTGATTCTGAAGCTGTGCATTCGTATATGCAGCAAGACCTGGACAACAGTTAGGTTGACAAGTACCCTTCACACCATGCAAATGCGAGGGAATGCCTATCTGCAACCAGAGACGTTCACCTGACATTCAACGGCATTACTATTACTGAATCCCCACCCAAATATTGAACTGGTCCAGCCATATAAATACAAAAGCACCTCACAAACTTGGAGTAATCCTGTCCACCACCTATCAATCACATGATGGAATATTCTCAACTTGCCAAGATGAATGAAGCTCCAACCACCCAAGAAGGGTGGCATAGGGGCACAGTGGTTAGCACTGTTGCCTCACAGGAACCCAGGTTCAATTCCAGCCTTGGGCGACTGTTTATGTGGAGTTTGCAAGTTCTCCCCCTGTCTGCGTGGGTTTCCTCCCACAATTAAAAAGATGTGCAAGTTAGGTGAATTGACCATGCCAAATTACCAGGTCAGAGGTAAATATAGGCCAGGGGATTGGCTCTGGGTGAGTTACTCTTTGGAGTGTTGGTGTGGACTTGTTGGCAGAAGGGCCTGTTTCCATACTGTAGGTAATCTAATTAATAAACAAAAAAGATCAACACCATTCAGGTCAAAATAGCCTGCTTGTTTGGCATTCCATTTATCAATTTAAACATCTATTCACTCCTCTATCAATTCACAGTGACAGCATTGTGCGTATAGAAAAGGTGCACTGCAGCAACTTAGCAAGGTTACTTGCAAATCTATGACCCCAACAACTAGAAGATCAAGCACAGTGATGCATGAGACCAATACCATCTGTAAGTTCCCTTCCAAGCCACACAACATCCCAACTTGGAATGATATCACTCTTCTCTTTGCGGTTGTAAGGTCAAAATTCTAGATCTCTGATCTAGATGTGTTTGCATATAGCAGCAGCTGATACCATTCTTTGAAGGACAGGACAATAAACATTGACACCACATCCCATGATGGAATAAAAATAAATTGCAAGTGGTATGTTAATATTTGCTTCTGTTCACATTGCTGTCACTGTATACAAAAACATGGATAGACCTTTTTTGTGATTGAGGCAGGATGGATGGGTCTAAAAATACCAAAACAGGGAAATGAGATGACTTCATAAAGAGAGATGGATTTTGTGTGGAAGGAATAAAGGCGTTTTAATTTGTTTGGATTTAACTGGATCTTAAGAGCATTTAATTACACGGTTTGCTCCGGTTGTTGTTAATGATAAGAAGAGTTGGAGGTCTAGACACTTGATCTGCAAATCCTGCTTTTTACTCTTCAGTATCTGAGAGTCTCAACAAACTAAAGCAGTCTGGGAAGTACTGTTTTGTTTCTCAAGATTTTAAATTGCTGTCACTATTTTAAGGTTTAATAATCAATATTCACTAGAAACACAGACACGTGACTATGGTGTCTAATTCCACTTTTAAGTGATTCCATAAGTTTAAGGGTAATATTGAGATGTTTATACTGCCGTCCTATTGTGTATGGAATGCAACTAAAAGAAGAACATTATTCCTCCTTCCCTTGTGATGGAAATATGAGACTTTCCCGTTACGTGAGGTACTTAAACAAATGATTGTAATTCTTCCATATTTAAGGAGGGACTCTTACAGGAACTACTTAATTGTGCGTTTTTGTAGAAAACCCCTGTTCATTTAAAAATCGGAAACCTTAAAAATTTTAGTTAATCTCGTGTGTGCACAAAGAGCAACTGTTTTTTCTAGCAACTACTCGATTCTTTTTACCAATGCATACCTTTTGTAAACCCCCTTTTTTTGCAAGTGGTACATTCCCATTCCTTCCTACTCTTATGTTAATAGTGACATCATTCAAACTGTGACTGCCTACTACTTAAATTACACTGCAGACTGGAGTAATGTGAAGGTGAGCTTATTGGCTTCAGAAAGAAGGAAGATAAGCTGCAGGCTTGTGTTTAGTGGGTGTGCCGTTCAGTCGTTCATTTCCTTGGAAATTTTAAAGCTGCTGGCTAAAATAGTCTGGAGATTTACGAACTGAACAATCAAAAGGCGATATGATGCTGATCTATGGGTGATGCCTTTTTACACCATCAACCTACAGTGAATGGAGTATGCTGGATTTTCGTTCATTTAAGAAGCTTACTTGCAGGCCAGTTACACGAACGGTAACCAGCCACTCTTTTCTACCAGGGTTCTGTGGTGAACTGAGTCTGCAGGAGGATTACATTCCTCTTATTTTTACTGTTTTGCCCTTCATTGCATTGCTATCAAATGGAAATACATAGGACATCTAGCATGTCAGGACCATTATCCACTGGCTTTCCTTCTCAGATACCATACAATTATAATCAGCTGGAAGGAAGATTCAAGCAGCTTCAAGGTAAGCATGCTAAGCCATTGTTAGTGCTGTTGTTGGAATCCCTATGAACTCATTAGCAGGTGCAATAACCATGTGGTGCCATAATAATTTTAAAACAAGTTGCACTTTTAAAGCTTTTTAAATAAATGATATGGTGCTAGGTAGAAAATAGCTAAATATTATTAATAAGTTAAAACATTTTTATAACAGAAAACAGGCTGACAACAACCTTCTAGATGCAGTGATCAGATAATGCACCTTCCCTGTATTTAGCCTTAACTGAGTTAATAGAACATTTTGGTAGCTGAGTGAATGAGAACAATAGAGGAAGAAAAGAGGGAGTGGTCCTTTTTTTAGACTACTTATGAAATTGCTAAATTTTGTTTTGCCATTTAATCTTGTGGGAACAAAGCTTTGCTTTCTGCTTCAGACTGTGAAAGGACTCCCTTGTTCTTCAGCTATGCTTTGAAATATTTAACATTGGCACATAAATTATAAACAGGAGATGGAAGATGACTGAAGCCATGATAATTGTGTTCCAGACAATTATGCCTTTGAGCTTGAAATGGCGAAAGGAGCTTTTATTTGTAATTCATTTTTTTTAAGCTGAGAAAGAGGTGATCTTTCTCACTGATTGCAATTTAGTAGCTAACTGGTAGATTGCTTCAGCAGTATTATATTCTGGAAGGCTAGTATTGTATTAACTGAAAGAAAAAACTGCTTCATCGCTATTTAAAATGCGAGCAACCAACTACAACGTTATGTGCATGATTTAGCTGTAAAAATGTTCTCAAACGTTTCCCTGTTAGCACCAAGTTTTTTCCACTATGTTGCCAAATCTTGCTGATCGGGAATGTCCCAGGGGTTTTCTGTGGTCTTGGAAACAGAATAATCTAAGCTGGGTGTTTCTGTGCTTGCTAGTTGGAGACAGATAACTCAGGGTTCCCAACTTCTTGCTATGTAACAGTCAACAATCCCTTTCATTAATTGGGGTGCTGACTGCAGTGATTGATGTATTGTGGTCACATGCTGAGATACAGTGAAAAGTGGTATTTTGTGTGCTATACAGGCAGATCATTGCAAGCCAGGCAGCATCAGGAGGTGGAGGTTGACATTCCAGGTGTTACCCTTCTTCAGGATTGAGGGAGCTGCAGATAAAGGGGGAGGTGGGAAAGAGTGGTGAAGTGGGGTTAGGTGAAGACCGGTGGAGGGTACGACCTAGTTAGTCATTGGGAGGAATGGATCCGGTGGAATGGGGAAGGAGGTTATTTGAAATTGGAAAACTCAATGTTGAGTCCTTCAGGGTGTAGGGTGCCCAGGCGAAAGATATGGTGTTGATCCTCCAATAGGCGCTGTGGTTTGGTTTGGCAATGGAGGAGGTCAAGGATCATCATGGCGGAAAGGGAGTGGTTGGGAGAATTGAAATGGGCGCTGACTGGGAGATCCAATCAGCCCCTGCAGACCTGACTGCAACGTTCTGTGAGCTGTTCCCTAAGTTTATGTTCGGTCTCCCTGATGTAGAGAAGACCACATCGGGAGCACCTGATGCAATAAACTAGGTTGGAAGAGAGGCAGGTGAACTTCTGTCTCACGTGGAAGGACTATTTGGGGCACTGGATGGAGGTGAGGGGGGTGGTGTACTGGCAAGTTTTGCATTTTTTCTAGTTACAGGGGAAGGTACCTGGGTATTTAGTGGCGGGGTGAGGACAAGAGGGGCTCTGCCCTTATTGTGTTGGTGGAGCGATGGAATGAGGAATGGAGGTGGTGCGACAGAGAGATGTCTAGATGATGGAGGGATGAATAGCGCATTGCTTAAAATAGGTGGACATCTGGGATACTTGCGAGTGGAGTGTCTCCTCATCCAAGCAGAGGCGGAGGAATTGGGAGAATGGGATGGAGTTTTTGCAGGATAGTGGATGGGAGGAGGTGTAGTCCGGGTAGTTATGGGAGTCTGTACATTTGTAGTAGACACCCATCTGCAAACTATTGCCAGAGATGGAAAGGGAAGGGCGAGAAAGGGGAGGGAGGTGTCCGAGATGGACCAAGTGAATTTGAGGATGGAGTGGAAGTTGTGGGTGCAGCCAATGAACTGCTCCAATTCAACCTGGGTGCAAGACACTGCACTGATGCAGTCAGTGATGTAACGGTGGAAGACTTTGGGTACAGTGCCTGTGCAGGTGCTGAAGAGGGACTGTTCGATGTGGCCGGCAAAGAGGCAGCGGAGCTGGGGCCCATCTGGGTACCCATGGCCACCCACTAGATTTGGAGGAAATGGGAGGAATTGAAGAAAATGCTATTGAGGGTGAGGACCAGATCAGCTTGGTGGAGGGGGACTGGATGGGTCTGTTGGAGAGGAAGAAGTTGAGGGCCTAGAGACCATCCTTGTGGGGTATGGACGTGTATAAGGACTGCACGGCCATAGTGAAAAGAAAGCCTGCAGGCCGGGGAAGTGGAAGTTGTTGAAGCTTTGGAGGTGTGGACATAAGTGGGAAGTGCCTGAACTAGGGGGGAGAGGATGGAGTCTTGGTAAGACGAGATGAGTTTGGTGGGGTAAGAGCATGCCGAGACAATGGGTTGTACATGATAGTTGGGCTTGTAGGTCTTGGGGAGTAGGTAGAACCCGGTAGTGCAGGGCTGGGAGACTGAGTTTGGAGGCAGTACAGGTAAAGGGGAGATCACTAGAGGAAACAAAGGCACTGACTGTGTCGCTCATAGTCCCCCTGCCCCGCATGCCCGGTTCTACCTGCTCCCCAAAATCCATAAGCCCAACTACCATGCCCAACCCATTGTCTTGGCATGCTCCTGCCCCACCAAACTCATCTTGTCCTACCTTGACTGCTTCCTCTCCCCCCCAGTTCAGGCACTTCCCCACCTACGTCCACGCCCTCCATAGTTTCAACAACTTTCACTTCCCCAGCCCACAGCCTTTCTCTTCACTATGGCTGTGCTATCCTTATACCTGTCCATACCCCACAAAGATGGCTTCCAGGCCCTCATCTTCTTCCTCTGGAACAGAGACCCATCCAGTTCCCCCTCCACCAAGAACCTCCTCTGCCTCACTGAACTGGTTGTCACCCTCAATAGCTTTTTCTTCAACTCCTCCCATTTCCTCCAAATCCAGTGGGTGGCCATTGGTACCCAGATGGGCCCAGCTCTACCTACCTTTTTGTCGGCCACATCAAACAGTTTATCTTCACCTACACAGGCATTCTACCTCAACTTTTCCGCCGTTACGTCGATGACTGCATCAGTGCAGCATCCTGCACCCAGGCTGGACTGGAGCAGTTCATCGACTGCACCCACAACTTCTTCCCCTCCCTCAAATTCACTTGGTCCATCTCAGACACCTCCCTCCCCTTTCTCAACCTACCATTTCCATCTCCGGTGACAGTTTGCAGATGGAAGTCTACTGCAAACCTTACAGACTCCCATAACTACCTGGACTACACCTCCTCCCACCTAGTATCCTGCAAAAACTTCATCTCATTCTCCCAGTTCCTCTGCCGCATCTGCTCAGATGAGGAGACTCTCCACTTGCGAGTATCCCAGATGTCCACCTATTTTGAGCGAAATGCTTTTCTGTCATCCAGACATCCCACTGCCACACCACCTCCATTCCCTGTTCCACCACACTAAACTCCCCCCACCCCCCCCCCCCCCCCCCAAACACAATAAGGACTGAATCCCCCCTTGTGCTCACCTACCACCCCACCAGTCTCCGCATCCAATGCATCATCCTCAAACAGTTCCGGCAACTCCAACTGGACCCCACCACCAAGAATATTTTCCCCTCCCCACCCCTCTCAGCCTCCGCAAGGATCATTCCCTCCAACAGTCCTTAGTTCGTGCCACCCCTGCCACCAAATGCTCAGGTACATTCCCCTGTAGCCAGAAAAAGTGCAAAACCTGCCAATATATCAACCCTCTCACCTCCATTCAGTGCCCTAAACAGTCCTTCTCGGTGAGACAGCGGTTCACCTCCCTCTCTTCCCATTTTAATTCTGCTAACCACTCCCTTTCCAACATGACCATACTTGATCTCCTCCATTGCTAACACAAACCAACAGGAGCAAAACCTTATCTTCCGTCTAGGCACCCTACAGCCTGGAGGACTCAACACTGGGTTCTCCAATATCAAATAATCTCCTTCCCCATCCCCCAGCTCCCTTCCCAGCCCCACCAGTTCACTCTTATTGCTGCCTGCCACCAACCGGATCCATTCCTCCCATTAGGAGAAAGTGAGGACTGCAGATGCTGGAGATCAGTGTCATGAGTGTGGCGCTGGAAAAGCAGTTGCAGATCAGATAGCATCCAAGGAACAAGATAATCGACACTTCAGGCAAGAGTTTCTGATGAACGGCTCTTTCCCAAAACATCCATTCTCCTGTTCCTTGGATGCTGCCTGACCTGCTGTGCTTTTCCAGCACTACACTCACGACCCTCACCTCTCCCATTGACCAACCTGGTCGTACTCTCCACCTGTCTTCACCTATCCCCATTTCACCACCCTGCCCCCATCTCCCCCTTCATTTGCAGCTTCCCCTACATCCAGGAGGGTTACGGGAGGACTTCTACACCTCCTGATGCTGTCTGGCTTGCTGTGTTCTTCTAGTGTTCTGCCTATCGACTATAGATCCAGCATCTGCAGGTTTTTTTTTGTCTCTATACAGGCAGACCATACCATATAAAGTGCATCAGGGGAGCAGAACAAAGTGCAGAATGCAGTGTTAAAGCTGCAGAAAATGTTCAAAGAGATCAGAATTAACATTTGAGAAGTCTGTTCAAAAATCTAATAACAGTGGGGAAGAGGCTGTTCTTCATTATATTCGTACATCTATTCAAATCTTTATACCTTCTGCCCAACAGAAGAGGGTGGAAGAGAATGTAACCAGGGTGGAAGGGGCCTTTGATTATGTTGGTTACTTTCCCAAGGAGCGGGAGGTATGGATAACGTGATAATATTACTGCATTTGGTTTAAAACATGTTAACTGTTATACAGTTTTCAAGGATATACAATATGGTACACCATTAACCTAGGGAAATACTGGTACAAGTTGCAATATGGTATTTACATTACAAGTTTAATAAAATGTTTCTGTGGCAAGTGACAGTGTTCCACTGCATTATAAAATCTAGATAGGTCACTAGTTTACACCCAGAACTTTACCAAGACCTATCTGATTTAATTTAAGGGCCTGATTTAGTTTTAATTCATTCATGGGACATAGGCATCGCTGGCCACCCTTGCTGCCCTTGAGAAGATGGTGATGAACTGCCTTATTGAGTCAGTGCATTCCATGTGCTAAAGGTAGACCCACAATTGATATTAATGGCAAATTCCAGGGTTTTGATCCATCAACAAGTGAAGGAATGGCAATGTTTTCAAATCGGGATGTTGAGTAACTAGGAGGGAACTTGCAGGTAGTGGTGTTCTCATGTCTCTGCTGCCTTGTCCTTCTCAATGGAAGTCGTCATGGATTTGGATGGTGTTGTATAAGGATCTTTGGTGAATTTCTGGAGTAGATAGATTTATTTTGTAATCGAGGTAAGATGGGTGGGTTGAAAAATAAGACAGGGAAACAGTGACTTTGTAAAGCGAGGTAGAGATTATTTAGAAGGGAAAAATGAAGGTGGTTTTAATTTGTTTTGGAGTTAAATGGATCTTGAAGAGCATTAAGTATGTGTCGTTCTCACATTGTTATTAATGACAATAGTGGTTGGAGTGCTAGCCACTTGATCAAAAATCATGATTTACAACAGCAGCCTGTGAGAAATACTTTGTTCTGACTGGGTACTGTAATACTTGTACAGATGCCAGAAAAATAGGGAGTAAATAGTATTGTAAGACACTACAAAAAGAGACAGATTAGACTAGGAAAATTGTGTGACTTTTAATTTAAATAAATCTAAGATACATTTTTGGAGAAGCAACAAGTAGAATACACATTAAATTTCAAGAAGAGTGGTGAAACAGATTATTTGCAACCTGACATTGAAAGGGGATGCTTGATAGAAAATGGTTTCTTTAATAAAAGTGGTCCCTTTTGAAGAAGACACATGGTTTGATCTTATATAAAGCAACTGCTTCAATTTCCAAAAGATTTTTTAACAAGTCATAGAGTTATACAGCATGGAAACAGATCCTTCAGTCCAACCAGTCCATGCTGAACATAGTCCCAAATTTAACTAGTCTCACCTGCCTGATCCTGGCCCATACCCTCCAAAGCTTTCCTATTCATGTACTTACCCAAATATTTGTTAGATGTTGTAACTGTACTCACATCAACCACTTCCTAAAGAAGTTCATTCTACATTGGAACCACCCTCTGTTAATTAAAAAAAACAATTGCTCTCTGTCTTTTTAAAATTTTTCTCCTTCCACCTGAAACATATACCCCCTAGTCTTGAAATCCCCTATAGTAGGGAAAAGACAACTACCATTACTTTATCTTTACCTCTCATTATTTTATAAACTTCTATAAGGTCACCTCTCAATCTCATATCCTCCAGTGAAAAACATCCCAGCCTATCCAGTCTTTCCTTATAACTCATACCTTCTATACCCAGCAACATGCTTGGTGAATCTGTTCAGAACCCTCTCTAGCTTAATAATATCCTTCTCATACCTGAGTGACCAGAGCTGAGACAGGACTCCAGAAAAGACCTTGCTAATGTGCTGTACAACCTTAAAAGGACTTCACAACTCCTTTACTCCAAGGACTGAACAATGAAGGCAAGCATGTGAAATGCCTTTTTGAACTACCTTGTTTATATGTGATACAAACTTTAAAGAATTATGTACCTGCATTCCTAGGTGTATCATGTCTTATTTTACCCAAAGTTTCACTGGTTTGCCTGTTTTGCATTTTTAAAAATAAATTGGAAATGGTGATGATTAGCACAACTATAAAATTTGTGAATATTTTATAACAAAGACTCTGGGAAATAAAATAAATTGTAGACTATGATTCGTAGTTAATTTGATGCTTGTTTGATGTCTCTCTTTGTTCCTTTTAAAGTATCAAGAGTAAAATTGTGTAAGCAGATTCAAGATAATGGAAAGGAGTCTTGAGAATAATGTTGACAACTTGATAATGGTTCAATTTCTTGCTGAACAGCTGCCACCAAAACAAACCTGTTTCTAGGATGCAGTGCCCAAACTGAATAGTACTTTAGTAAAGTTTTTGGAGACCTCATCAGAGAACTGTATCATTGCAATTCCTATAATGGGAACTATGTTGACTTCAAAGAAGATACGATGACGGGCATAGATTCTGACTGTATCATCCACACTTCCTGTCTAGTATATTGAAATCCTGCTATGATTTTGGATTCAAGTGATTTAAAAAATTGTGGGGATCTTGAAGTTATTGCTCTTGAAGTTATTGCTGGAATCACTACTATACAGGTGGTCAGTTTGTTTGTTGTTGTGATGTAGCCAAAAAGAACTAGACATCGACTAAATAGAGAAAGCAGGGAATCTAGTTTCATATGAGGAAGACTGATATTGCTCAGTGATTCATTTGTGGAACTATACTGCATTGCTGCTGGTGAAGACTAACACCACCACAGCCCTCCAGGAATATGAAACTTCATTTCTGAAATATTACAGAATCCGAGCAGAAAAGAAATATTTTGCACAAAAAGTAACAAGTTATGAATCCTTATCCATTTGTCTTCAAGGGGTAAGACAGAAAGTATTGAGAGGGGTATATGAAATATTGCCATTTTTAGAAGGTGGTGATGAAAAAAAGGTGTGTTACAGAATGAGAGCAGTAAGACATTGATCTTGTGTGTCATACTTGTTTTTCTTATCCTGAGTACATAACCCTTTAAGACAGATTTAAAGATTCTGAGATGTTGATTTTTGAAACTAGGCTGAAGTATTGATAAAGTGAATTTTAAAAGTCTAGGAAGATAGACATTATAAATAGGTTCTGGATGTAGGTTTGCTCGCTGAGCTGGAAGGTTCGTTTTCAAACGTTTTGTTACCATACTAGGTAACATCAGTAAGCCTCCAGAAGAAGCTTCATACAGAAGCTCACTGATGATGTTACCTAGCATGGTGACAAAATGTCTGAAAACTAACCTTCCAGCTCAGTGAGCAAATCTACATCCAGAACTTCAACCTGAGCTACAAATTTTCTCAAAACCCGCTAATTATAAACAGGTACATAAAATGTAAAATGTAAAATCAATAAGATAATGCTAAATCTGTACAAATCATTGTCTTAAATCACTATTATAGTTAAGATACAGAAGAAATTCACTAAGATTACACCAGGTCTCAGTTGCTTCATTTGAGGGAAAAAAAAAATGGGTTATTTCCATCAGCACAATAAAGATTAGAGCAGATCTGATTGAGAGGTAAATATTTGTTTCCATTTTTGTAGTTGCTATCCAGAGAGTATAAATTTACAAAAAGGATAAAAGGAGAAATCCAAAGAATATTTAGTCAGAATTGGTAGGATGTGAAATGGCTGGGCACAAATAACGGTGGAACCAGAATTCATAATCACTTTTCAAAAAACAGCAGAGAAGCACATAAAAAAAGTAAAATGACTGGGGGCAGGATGGAATGGGAATAGCTACATAGTTCTTTTATAATCAGTGCAGATGCAATGGGTTAAATGGCACATTCTGTGTGTGATACTCTTTATTCTAATGGCCTTTTCTATCTTCTTCCAGATCTCCTCTGTCTCATGCACATTCATTCTCTCACTTTCACTTCCACTTGTATTCTCCCTGCTGCCATGAAGTGACTGCAAGAAAGAAACTGTGTATTTTACATATGCATAACCTCCACAAAAGGCTGTGCAATCAGTTAAGTACTTTTAGACAGTACCTATTTATCATATGCATACATACTCTGATGTGAGGTTCCCATCTACTTCAAAAAGAGCACTGTCATCTCAGTGCCAAAGAGAAATCAGGCATTGTTCCATAATGACTACCTTCTTCTGGATCAGTGGTGCTGGAAGAGCACAGCAATTCAGGCAGCATCCGACGAGCAGCAAAATCGACGTTTCGGGCAAAAGCCCTTAATCAGGAATAAAGCTGATGAAGGGCTTTTGCCCGAAACGTCGATTTTGCTGCTCATCGGATGCTGCCTGAATTGCTGTGCTCTTCCAGCACCAGTGATCCAGAATCTGGTTTCCAGCATCTGCAGTCATTGTTTTTACTATAATGACTACCGCCCAGTGAATCTGACATCCATGGTTTTGAAATACTTTAAGAGGTTAGTAATGGCACACGTCAATTCCAGTCTCCCAGATTGCCATGGTTCATTACAATTCAACTGCTATATCCATGGCAGACACCATTTCCCAGGACCTACACTCATCCCTGGTACATCTGGAACAAGAACCCCACCTACGTCAGAGTCCCTGTTTATTGATTTTAGCTTTGCCTTCAACACTATAATTCCAACAAACACATCTCCAAACTCCCCTCTCAACAACTGGATCCTCGACTTCCTGACCTGCAGACCACAATCAGTAAGGATAGGTGACAACACCTCCTCCATAATAATTGTCAACACCAGTGCCCCAGAAGGCTGCGTACTCAGCACATTACTTCACTCCTTTTATACTCATGACTGTGTGGCCAAATTCAGCTCTAACTGATGTACAAATTTGCGAATACCACCACCATAGTGGGTTGGATCTCAAACAACAAATAAGACAGGCAGTTTAATGACATGGTATAAAGACAACAATCTCTCTCTCAATGTCAGCAAAACAAAACAGCTGGTCATTGACTTTAGGAAGCAGAGTAGAGGACACACCCCTGTCCATCAATGGTGCTGACGTGGAGATGGTTGAGAGCTTCAAGTTCCTAGGAGTAAATCTCACCAACACACTGTCCTGACCCATCCATGTTGTTGCGGCAGTCAAGAAAGCACACCAATACCTCTACTTCATCAGAAGGCTAAGGATATTTGGCATGTTCACAATGACTCATGAATTTTTATAGATGCACCACAGAAAACGTCCTATCTAAATGCAGTATAGCCTTGTATGGCAGCTGCTGTGCCAGAGACCGCAAGAAATTACGGAGAGCTGTGAACGCAGCCCAATCTGACACAAAAGCAGCCTTCCTTCCATTGAATCTGTCTATACTTTCCACTGCCTCAGGAAGGCAACCAACATAATCAAAGACCCCTTCCACCCCAATCTCTTCCAACCTTTTCCATTGAGTATAAGATAGAAAAATTTGAAAATACAAACCAACAGATCCAAGAACAGCTTCTTTCCTGCTGTTATCATACTTATGAACGGACCTCTCCTATATTAGAGTTGATCGTGCTGTGCACCTTATCTGTAGTAACACAATATTCTGAATTCTGATCTATTACTCTGACATACCTATGTAAGGTACAATTTGTTTTGAAAATATGCAAAACAATATTTTTCACTGTATCTCAGTATAATAAATCAAGTAAAAGAAAAAGGACCAAACCTAAGAATCAGTTCGAACATTGCAAAGTCCCACAAATAGCAAATAAGATCAATGGCAAATAAGACTTGACCTTGTTAAGTCCTGTCAAAAGCAATATTTCTGACAAGCAGTACTGTCTTCATACTACATTAAAATGTTAATCTTAATAGTGTGCTCCAGTTCTGGAGTAGATCGCGACACACAAATGGCTATTGCCATTATGTCAGACTAGCAGGATATTTGAAAGTCTAGGATGAGACTGTGCTATGTTGAGTTAGATAAAATAATGAATGGAAGTTATAACTGAAAATGAACCAAAACCGCATGGAAAATGCAGCATTAACAAAACCTTAAAGACTTAAACCTAGAATAGGAGGGGGAAGGAAATCAATTTATTTCATGCATATGCTGTGGGATATTTTAAAAAAGGATGATTTTAAAAAGCTATTGTTAAATTTCTAAATAACGAATGAAAACTCATCTCATCAGCTTTGTTTTTTGTATCAATGTTAGTAACCTGAAGATTTTGAAATGGGATTTGAGCAGAGAATCAATCTTGGGAATTGCTGTTCTTCCACATTAATTTATTGGCATTTGTATGGTTTATGTTTATGTTCATAGATCACAAATATGTCAGTCAAGACTTAGGTACATTTAAGTCCTCACTTTCTCCTTAAATACATCAAAGGCAGTTGAACTTAGTGATTTGGAACCAGAACACTTAAATCTCAGAATCTTTACTCATAGTAGTTTTAATTTGAGTCACCTAGTCTTTTCCCAGTCTCACTAATCGATCATTCAAATAAATCTTCTTCTCACTGAACTGGATTACCTACTTTCTTAATTCTCTGCTTCTTGCCAATTCACTGCAAATAATCTGATCATGTCTATATTATTGATTTCTTTAAAAATTACATAAATATTCCCTTCTTAGCCTTTTACTCACTACTGAATCCAAAACATTGCATGATTTCTGTCTTCATAAGCTCAATCAACTGGCATGGAAGAGAGTGATTAGAATATGGAGTTTGCTGTAACAAGAATTCGACAAACCGTGTAAATGCATTTAAGGGGAAGTTAGATATACACATGAGGAAGAAAGGAATGGAAGATTACGCTAGGTAAGTGGAATGATGTAAGATGGAAGCGGCTCAAGTGAAGGACAAATATGAAATCAGACTAAGTGAATTAAATTGCTTATTTCTATTGTGCACATTCAGCTTCTAGTTGCCAGTAGAATTATTCCAAATGAATGACAAACATGTGAACAGTGTCAGCTTGAGCTCCACTTTCTTGAGTAATTGGTTTTGGGTTCAATTCCCACTCCTGGACTTGAGCATAAAAATGAAATCTGATACTCAAGTGTAGTAATACTATGGATGTGGTGCTCCATCATTCGTGGTGTCATAAGAACTTGGAGAAGGAGTAGACAGTTAGCCCTTGAGCCTGCTCAGCTATTTAATGCCTGATCTCATCTGAGCCCCAATTCCACTTTCCTCCCTACTCCCCATAACCTTCTGACCCATGACTGATAAAAATCCAACTGTTGTCTCCTCAAATTTATTCTGTGCCCTTGCATCCATACTTTTGAGAGAAGCAATTCATCCTCATCTCTGATTAAATTTTCCAGCCCTTAGCTTAATGACATCTCATTTTTGATTGCCCCACATTGGAACTATCCACTCTACATGTATTTTGCCAATACCTGTTAGCATCTTATATGTCGCTATAAGGTCTCCTCTCAAGTCATCTAGATTTTAGCAGTTATAGACCTAAACTGCTCGATCTCTCGTCATAAGACAAGCCTTTCATCTCTGGAATTAATCCAGTGAACCTTCTCTGAATTGTCTCCAATGAATTACATCCTTTCTCAAGTAAGGACACCATAACTGTATGCGCTACTCCAGATGCAGTCTCACTAATGCTGTGGAGGTTTCTTTCAGAAGTGATCTTAAACTGTCTCCTCCTGCGTCTCCAGGTGGACCTAAAAATCCAATAGAAGAACTTGTGTGTTATCTTGATGTCCTAACCAAAATTTATCCTTGATTTAAAAAACAAAAAAGCAGACTATTTGGTCGTTCTCATATTCCTATTTCTGAGAGTTTGCTGGTTTTTTCTGCATGCGCGAACATGTCTTCTATTAACAATAAGTGCTTTGAGATATCAGGTAGTGTGCAGAGTGCAATATAAGTGCACGTTTCTTTCTTTTTCTAACTGTGACAAATAAGCTTTTTACTTGGTTTCAGCATTGATCATTTTCAATAGGGAACAATGTGTCGTCACATGGCTGGAGTGTCAGTTTGTTTTAAGTTTTATACCCTTCTCCCTTTGACTAGTCAATCTGTATTTGCTTAAAACTGTCCATCCGGTGTTTGGTTTGAATTGAATTGAATTGAATTTATTGTCATGTGTACTGAGGCGCAGTGAAAAGCTTTGTCCTTTGGACAATACAGGCAGATCACATAGTTGAGCAGGATAGATAAGTAAATAACAGGCAAACAGTGGCAAAACAAAAACACAGGTATAGGCAAATGCTAAGAGTTTGAGTCCATTCAGTATTCTAACAACAGTTGGGGAAAAACTGTTTCGAAACCCACTGGTGCATATGTTCAGGCTTCTGTACCTTCTCCCCATTGGTAGAGGTTGGAGAAAAACACTGCCAGGGTGGGATGGCAGCCTATCCTTGACAGCGGGTCTGGTAGATGGATTCTGTAGATGGGAGGTTGTCCTTTGTGATTGTCTGGGCCAAGTTCACCACTCTCTGTAACTGTCTCTGATCTTGAATAGTACAGTTGCCATACTAGGGAGTGATACATCCAGACTGAATGCACACCTATAAAAGTTGGCAAGGGTATTCGCCGTCATGCCAAATTTCCTCAGCTACCTGAGGAAAAAGAGACGTTGGGCCTTTGTAACCAGTGTGTCCACATGAAGAGTCCAAGAAAGCTTGTGGATGACCACTACCTACTCCCAGGAGCTTGACATTCTCCACTCATTCCACTTCTGCGCTGCTAATGTGTAGGGAGGCATGAGTTTGAAACAAACTGTTAAGTATCACAGCAGTCAGTGTGTACTTTGAGGTTGGAAAAGATAGGTTGAAAAAATTGCTTTTGGATAAAACTTTGTTATAATCTAATTAACTCCATTTATAGTCATCTGTGTAATAAGCTGAAATAGGATATTTCTGAGCTGAATTTAAGAGCCAATTTTGAATAAGTTAGAGCATATTCATTATCAACACCTCGTTGATTTTAACATGTAGAAAAGCCTGTCAATATCCTACACTGTGTATTTTTAGAAGTGGCATACAAATGATGCCCTGTAAAGAAATGTACATCATTTTTATTAGTTCAATATATCAACAAGGGGCTTGGGTATTATGGATGAAGGTTGCTGGTTTATAGTCTTTAGCCATTGCAATGTTTCTAATTGGTTATATTTCTGAGTTTCCTTCTCCTCTAACCTATCAAATATATTTTTAAAAATACAGAAGACTCTATTCTCATTCAGGAAAATCTAGAGAGTCCTACCCAGATGGTATCAATGCAGTCAGGAAATTGCCTCAGTAAAAAAAGGAAGGAAACTGAACCTACTTCCGGGGATTGATGTATTACCATATTGAGAATCCGGATACTTTTCTAATTAGACAGAAATCCAGACTTGAGTTAACAACAAAACTACACCAAAATGGTCATGTTTGGTCTTATAGAGATTTAGTTTATGTTCCAGATTCAAATGTCTATCAAATTGTATAATGTTGGGAATTTTACAATGATTCAATTTAGCAAATTTAGCACCAGTGCAAAGCTAGAATCTTGTTCTGAAGAAGGGTTACTGGACTCATTAACTCAGCTTTCTCTCCACAGATGCCAGACATACTGAGTTTCTTCAGCAATTTCTGTTCTTGTTTCAGATATTGAACATCTGCAAGGTTTTCTGATTTTTTTTATATTTGATCTTTTGTATCAAAGCTATGTGAAAGCATTGCTTTGAAAATATGCTGTACAGAGGATCTCTTGACATACAGACCATAAAATTTCACTCTACAGCATCTGTAGTTTTGGTGCTGCAACTATTGCTTGGGAACCAAAATGACTCCTGTGCTACATGTACATGCACTGGATACCATCTGAGGCTGTTAGCCTGGACGTTAGGAGCTTATGTCAAAAATGCAGAGTAGGCAGGCTTTGACATACGTGTGCAATGTTTCTTTCCTAGCTTTATCACTTTTGACTTAATTACTCCAAGCTAATATCCTGTCTCAAGTATCACAGATGACCATGTGTTCAATAGCTGAAAGGACTAGCCTAAGGCAGTATTTAAAGAGCTCATAGATGTGGTTAGTTTTTAATGGACCTCAGCTGTCTCTGTATGAACTTATAGAAGAGTTGGTGATACTTTGTACCCACAAGAATTGTCAACTTTGTGGACATGCCTTGGCTTTGACCTTGAGGGCTCTTGGCATTAAGAGGAAGATGGAGCAGAAGCAGCAAAGACACAAACACATTACTTTCAGAGGGATGGAAAGAAAGGGAAGGACTCTGAGCAAAAGGCTTTATTTACCAATGCCTTTTAGTACTTTTCTCTACTTTTTTTTTAAACAACTTTTAAGCCTACATGTTTAGTTGTTGAGTTGCTTTAGTTTTGCGCTAATATTAAATTTCGAATGTGACTTCTTGGATGTGAAGCTTAACTGACTGACAAAGTGAAGTAACACTACGCTTCGGGAGATTTCAGTTTCCTGTATGTTTCAACTGCAGCAATTGTTCTGACACTAAAATGTATTGTGGAAATGCACCTTAAAAGAAATGGATCAGTACGAAATAGACAATTTGCCACAGCAAAATATTGTATAAGCTCTTGGACATCTGAAATAAAAGAAATTTCTGGAAATAGTGAGATCAGGCAGTATCTGTAGTCTGAAGTGATTTGATTTCAGCTGCCTGATTTTCAGAAGATAGGATCTTTACTAATGTTCATTCGGCCTAATTGTTAGCACTCTTGATTCTTAAATCATAATATTGTGTCTTTTGAATTACACATTGGGACTTAGACCAGAAATGCTGACAAAATCCTGAGCTACAGCATCTTGGAATGATTTAGGAAGGTAGCCGTGAGTTATCATGCTGAAGGGTAATATTGTTAAGAATTATTTTTTTAAAAATAAAATACAACCTGTGTTCTGATTTGGCACAAAATCTGCTGAATTAGGCAGTTCCCAATTTTGGTGTCCTGTTTGATCTTTAAGTTGATATTCCCACCCAATATCCTATCCATAATGAAATATTACCTTTTTGCCATCAAGTGTCTCTGGTTATGGTGTGCTGCAGTTCTCATGCATACAATTCAACTTGATTCTTCCAATGATTTTCTGGGTGGCCTTCTCATCTTGGACCCTTCGTAAACTCAACATCAACTAAAATGTCACCCACAATGCCATCCTAGCTCATGCCAATTCCCATTTGTTTGTCATACCTGGTCTTGCTCCCAGTCAACCAGTACCATGGTTTTTAAAATACTTAAAATGGTGTTCAAATCACTGCTTTTCCTTTCCCTAGCTCTGTATCTTCTGCATCTCTATTACCTTGAGATGTTCTCACTCAGTCCTCTTGTGCATTCTCAGCTTGCTTCATCCCATCATTGCTAGTATTAAGCTGTTTGATCCTGAACTCTATAATATTCTTAACCTCACTCCGTCTCTGTCTTTGAAGACATTCCTCTCTACCTGTTTAACCAATGCATCAGTTACACATCCTACTTTCTTCTTGGGCGGAATGTAAATATTTATCTTGTCCTCTTATTAGTTAGAGAAGTTGTGTACATTTTAAATAATGTAAGTATTTTTCCAAACCAGCACCTGTGCTTTTGGAAAAAAAATTGTTTAATTTTGTGGCAAGGGAGTGAAATAAATATATAGTTAGTAATGCTACACTATTGCTCA
This sequence comes from Chiloscyllium plagiosum, assembly GCF_037043375.1. Taxonomy (NCBI): domain Eukaryota; kingdom Metazoa; phylum Chordata; class Chondrichthyes; order Orectolobiformes; family Hemiscylliidae; genus Chiloscyllium; species Chiloscyllium plagiosum. The sequence goes on from NW_028270148.1 coordinate 60,894,079, forward strand.
AATACAATTCATTTTTGAATGTAATTCAGTGTCCTTGCACAACGAAGCACAGGAATTCCTGCAAATCAGTTACCCAATGACATTGCTAACTGTCACCGTTATAGTCATAGGGTCATACTGCATGGAAACTGACCCTTCAGCCTAACTCGTCCATGCCAACCAGGTGTCCCAAATTGACCTAATTCCATTTGCCTGTATTTAGCCCGTATCCATCTACTAGGAAAATAATGTACCCATAAATGAGAGAATACATTTAGTCCTAAAATGCTCGCGGGATGAATGTGGCTGATAGTGTAACATTTCATGAATCACTGGCAGTAGTCAAATTTAGGACAAAGGTCATATCAGAATAAAATTTTCTATGCCTGTCCTCAAAATTATAATTTTGTGTGAGAATCTAAAATCTAGGAATACAAATTTTTCAGTTGGCTCCGTAATACAGATTCCAGTTGGAAATAAATTGTATAGATTTTGTATTAACTCATTCGAACTAGGGACTGAATTTAAATCATTTGAGTGAATTGAACATACTGCATATAGTCGGTTCTGATATAACGCGATAGTTCCGTTCTCATGCGATCTCATGTTATGAGAAAATTGCGCAATAGCCACACCATTTAAACTAATGGGGGCCAGAATCGCGCTATAGTCAATAAAGGTAAGGAAGGTTTGCGTTCTATAAATAAGTCTAAATTCTTCAATCATGTTGAAGCTTATTCATGTTGAAGAAACATGCGTTATAGCAGAACCGACTACTGCCATTGTTGTTTCAGATGTTCATAACTTTTTTTGTACTGATGAATTGAATTGAATTTATTGTCACATGTACTGAGGTACAGTGAAAAGCTTTGTCTTGAAGCAATACAGGCAGATCACATAGTTAAGTAGCATAGGTAAGTAAATAATAGGTAAACAGCAGTAAAAACAAAAACACAGTTGCAGGCGAATGCTAAGAGTTTGAGTCCATTCAGTATTCTAACAACAGTAGGGTAGAAACTGTTATGAAACTGGCTGGTACATGTGTTAAGGCTTCTCTACCTTCTCCCCGATGGTAGAGGTCATGGAAAAGCATTGCCAGGGTGGGATGGATCATTGAGAGTGCTGGCGGCCTTTCCTTGACAGCATGCCTGGTAGATGGCTTTGTGATTGTCCAGGCCAAGTTAACCACTCTCTGTAATCGTCTCTGATCTTGCATGGTACAGATGCCATGCCAGGTAGTGATGCATCCAGAAAGCTTGTTGTGGATGACCACTCCCAGGAGCTTGACACTCTCCAATTGTTCCACTTTGTGCTGTTAATGTGAAAGGGGGCACGAGTAACATCCCGCCAAAAGTCAATAATGAATTCCTTGGTTTTGCCAGCATTGAGAGCTAGGTCTTCCAGGTCTTTCACCTCCTGTCTGTAGTCTGTTTCGTCGCCATCTGAGATTTGACCGACTATGGTGGTGTCATCACCGAACTTGTAAGTGGCATTAGTCTGGTATTTGGCGACGCAGTATGGGTATACAGGGAATACAGTAGGGGGCTGAGTATGCATCCCTGAGGGGCTTCCGTGTTGCATGTTAATAAGGATGAAATATTGCCCCCAGTCTTCACTGATTGTGGCCTGTGGGTCAGGAAACTGAGGATCCAGTTGCAGAGAGTGGGGCTTAGTCCGAGATCACTAAGTTCAGTAGTCATTCTCAAGGGGATAATAATGTTGAAGGCTGAACTGTAGTCAATAATTAGGATTTTTACATAGCTGTTCTTGGTGTCAAGATGTTCTAGGAAGGAGTGAAGGGCAAGTGATATTGCATCTGATGTGGATCTGTTGGTCTGATAGGCAAATTAGAGTGGGTCAAGATTGGTGGGGAGGCTGAAGTTGATTAATGCCATGACAAGCCTTTCAAAGAACTTCATGACCACCGAAGTTAAGGCCACTGGGGGGGTAGTAATTGAGACATGCTGTATGAGCCTTCTTAGGCACAGGGATGATGTTGGCCCTCTTGAAAAAGGTAGGGACAGTGGCCTGCTGCAGGGAGAGGTTGAAGATGTCTGAGAAGACCTCTGCCAGTTGATCTGCATATGCTCTGAGTGCACAGCCTGGTACTCCATCCAGTCCCATCGCTTTCCTTGGATTCACACGAAGGAAAACTGATCTGACCTCTGATGCAGTGACTGTTAGGATAGGTTTGTCAGGACTCGTCAGAAAAGGTGTTATCTCTTCGCCGAAATTCTGCTTAAAGTGAGCACAGAAGGCATTGAGACGATCTGGGAGGTATATGTCATCGTCTGCTATCTTGTACCGTCTCTTTTTTAGATCCTGGGATATCATTCAGTCCTTGTCGCTGGGTGTATGTTTAGGTCTCTAGTTTGGATTGGTATTGGTCATTGGCTGTCTTAATGGCTCTGTGAAGGTCATACTTGGATTCCTTTATATTTGAGTGGGTCTCCTGAAGGCCTCATGCCTGATTTTTAGCAAGTTCTGTATGTCCTGATTCATCCAGGGTTTCCTATTTGGGAACAGCTGGATTGACTTCATCGGTATGCAGTCCTCCACACACTTGCTGATAGATTCTGTGACAGTGGTGATGTACTCATCCAAGGTACCTGCGGACTGTTTGAACATGGCCCAGCCAGCCGATTCCAGACATCAGAGTTGATCCTCTGCCTCCGACCAGCACTGGACCTGTATCTGCAAGGGGTCTCCTGCTTGAGCTTTTGCCTATAAGCCTGGAGAAGAAACACTGCATTGTGGTCAGAGTTCCCGAAATTAGGGCGGGGATGGAGCGGTAGGCATCCTTCACATTCGTGTAACAGTGGTCTAAAATGTTCGGGTCCCTTGTAGGGCAGGTACGTGGACAACACCTTCCTTAGATTGGCTTGATTGAAGTCGCCAGTTATAGTAAACAGTGCCTCGGGGTGTTCCGTCTCCAGGGTGTTAGTGGTGCAGTACAGCACATGATGATGGAATTTATTCCAGTAAGCAGAAAACATAATGTGCTGTTCATAATTGCTCACTTTTTGAATTTCACAATTAAAAGAAAAGCTAATTTTTGATTCTTCAATTGTGCTGCAAGAAGCTGAATGAGTTTATATGACTGTGTTGGTTTGTGAATTGTAATTTGTAGTAATAACCTTGAAAATGTCGCAGATATTTTATAATCAAACTGTTTAGAGATGTTATGACATCTCTCTGGGGCAGGTGGGACTTGAACCCAGGCCTCCTGGTTCAGAGGTAGAGATATAAACATTGTGCCACAAAAGCCTTGAGAAGATATCATAGACACCACCTCTCATTAAACATGTGAAATAGGCAATTGACTTTATTCATTTAAGTAATCAAAAGTATGTATAAATGACATTGAAGTATCACTGCACTGTTCCCACTGATTCATTGTGGAAATTTTATAATCTACTTGTTCAGAGAGATTATGACAACATATGGCATTTGAATCCAGACCTTTTGGCCTACAGGCAGGGACGAGTTCATTGTAAGATTTGTTATTTGTGTATAAGAAAATTACCTGATTCAGTATGTGGATGTACCTACTAGAGAAGCTACAGTGTGGACTTGATGGGCCAAATAGCCTGTTTCCACACTGTAGGGATTCTGTGAAAAAAATACTTGACGTACGCTTGGGACATAAGATCGGGCAAGTGACTGAGGTGTCAGTGAGGAAGCATTTTAGGGCCAATGATCATAATTCTATTAGTTTTAAGATAGTGATGGAAAAGGATAGACTGGATCTAAAAGTTGACGTTTTAAATTGAAGGAAGGCCAATTTTGACGGCATTAGGCAAGAGGATTCCCAGAACTAGAGGGCCATAGGTTTAAGGTGAGAGGAGAAGGATTTAAAAGGGACCTGAGATAGCTTTGGCAAATAGAGTTAAGGAGAATCCAAAGGGATTTTATAAATACATTAAGGACAAAAGGGTAACTAGGGGGAGAATAGGGCCTCTCAAAACTCAGCAAGACAGCCTATTTGTGGAGCCGCAGGAGATGGGGCAGATAATAAATGAGTATTTTGCATCCGTATTTACTGTGGAGAAGGACATTGAAGCTATAGACTGTGGGGAAATAGATGGTGACATCTTGAAAAATGTTCATATTGTAGAGGAGATGGTGCTGGATGTCTTTAAAATGCATAAATGTGGATAAATCCCTAGAATCTGATCAGGTGTACCCTAGAACTCTGTGGAAGGCTGGGGAAGTGATTGCTGTGCCCTTGCTGAGATATTTGTACCTTCGATAGTAACAACTGAGGTGCTGGAAGGCTGGAGATTGGCTAAAGTGGTGCCACTATTTAAGATGGTAAGGAAAAGCCAGGTAACAATAGACTGGTGAGCCTGACATTGGTAGTGGGCAAATTGTTGGAGAGATTCCTGAGGGACAGGATTTACATGTATTTGGAAAGGCAAAGACTGATTAGGGATAGTCAACATGGCTTTGTGTGTGGGAAATCACATGCTTGAGTTTTTGAAGAAGTAATGAGAACTGATGAAGGCAAAGCAGTGGACGTGACCTATGTGGACTTCAGTTCGGCTAGGTTCCTCGTAGTAGACTGATTTTCAAGGTTAGATTTCATGGAATACAGAGAGAACTAGCCATTTGGATACAGAACTGGCTCGAAGGTAGAAGACAGGGTGGTGGTTGAGGATTTCTTGTCAATCTGGAGGCCTGTGACCAGTGGTGTGCCACAAAGATTGGTGCTAGGTCCACTGCTTTTTGTCATCTATATAAATGATGTGGATGTAAACATAAGAGGTATAATAAGTAATTTTGGGGATGACACCAAACTTGGAGGTGTAGTGGACAGTGAAGAAGGTTACCTGAGAGTACAATGGGATCTTGACTGTATGGGCCAATGGGCCACGGAATGGCAAATGGAGATTAATTTAGATAAATATGAGGTGCTACATTTTGGAAAGGCAAATCAGGGTAGGACTTACATACTTAATGGTAAGGTCCTGGGGAGTGTTGCTGAACAAAGAGACCTTGGAGTGTAGATTCACAGTTCCATGAAAGTGGAGTTGCAGGTATGCAAGACAGTGAAGAAAGCATTTGATATGCTTTCCATTATTGTTCAGAGCATTAAGAATAGGAATTGGGAGGTCATGTTGGGACTGTACAGGACATTGGTAAGGCCACTTTTAGAATATTGTATGCAATTCTTGTCTCTGTGAAACTTTAAAAGAGTTCAGAAAAGATTTACAAGGATGTTACCAGGGTTGGAGCAGTAGGGAGAGGCTGAATCGGCTGTTTTCTCTAGCATTTCGGAGGCTGAGGGATGACCTTCTAGAGGTTTTTAAAATCATGAGGGGCATGGATAGGGTTAATAAACAAGGCCTTTTTCCTGCAGTGTGGGAGTACAGGATGAGAGGGCATAGGTTTAGGGTGAGAGGGAAAAGATTTAAAAGGGACCCAGGGGAAAACTTCTTCACACAGAGGGTAGTGTGTGTATGGAATGAGCTGCCAGAGGAAGTGGTGGAGGTTGGTACAATTACAACATTTTTTTTTAAAAGGCATCTGGATGAGTATATGAATAGGGAAGGTTTAGAGGGATATGGGCCAAGTTCTGGCAAATGGAACCAGATTAATTTAGGATATCAGGTCGGTATGAATGAGTTAGGCCAAAGGGTCTGTTTCCATGCTGTACACCTCTTAAGACTCCATAAGCTTTACCAACTAGTTGCACTCCAAGGCGTACTTTCCTCTCCCTTCTTGGTTGATTTTGTCATTAGTCCTGTTTTAGAGCCTTGCCTAATGCCGTCAAGATTGGCCTTGCTCCAATTTAGAACTTTAACTTTTAGTTCCAGTCTGTCCTTTTCCATCACTACTTTAAAACTAATAGAATTATGGTTGCTGGCCCCAAAGTGCTCCCCCATTGATCCCTCAGTCACTTGCCCTACCTTATTTCCCAAGAAAAGGTTCTGTTTTGTTTCATAGTATAATTTAACTTTTGTTGTTTTTCAAAAATTGACTTCGATATAGGATGTTAATAAATTGATTGAGCACTAAATTGAAATTTGTCACCTCAGTACCATTTCAGAGCATCGGAAAGAGATTCTTTTTCTCTGAAAACTGCTAATTCCTTTAAATATTAACCAAGGTGGAAACCCTGTTGGAAATAGGTAATGGGAGAGTGAAACTGAGCTGATTACTGTGGCATACTCTGTAATCCAGTACTTTAATTGGACAGGTTTGTAGTATCACAGATCACTTGACAGTTGATTGGCCAACTTTATTTATGGCTCTGTGATTCATTTCCTTCTGTTCTAGGTAAACCAACAAATTGATGATTAAATTAGTCATCTGATTCTAGCAACCAAAACAGGCACCTTATTGATGTTGTATTCTAGATTTTTTTCTGAGTAAGTAAGTTGGATTAGAAGCAATGAATAGTAGCACTGGGTTGCCAACTAACCAAAAAATTGGTAGTTTTAGCATCTAGTTAAATTGCATCCAGTTATTGAACACTGATACAGCCAAAAGAAGGGAGAGCTTCCTGCATACTTGGGTGTCCTTGTTAATTTGATTCTGGAAATGTTCAGTTGACTTTGCTTCAGGCAGTGGTTAACCCCAATATTCTTAAATTAGGGATTTTTTGAAAAATAATAATTTCTTAAATAATGATGTCAAATAAACCCTGCTAAATTGCTGCAAAGTATGACAATGTATTGTGTAAGTCCTTGTTTCACCCCATAGCCTCCTACGGGGTAAATGCTGAGATAATGTGAAGCAACATTGCTAATCAAACTAATGTGCCTTTTTTTTCTTTAAAAATGCAGATGGGATTACTAATGGAATCTGTCAGTCATGTTTCAGTAGCTCTTACTATAATAAGCCCTTGTGTGCCATTTGTAATCAATAGCATAAAGAGCAAAAGCATTGCATAGGTTTCCTGTCACCTGTGTCTTTACCAAATTCTATTGATTTCCAACACCTCAGTGTATTGATTGTAAATCCTAGTCTACAGTTCTCTGAAATGTTCCACAGGTACGCATTCACTAAACAGCCCCACAGCCCTGTGGCTGACACTTTGCCACTCCCACTCTGCCAAGGATATGCAAGTCCTGGGCCTCATCCACTGCCAAACTCTAGCCATCTGACGCCTGGAGGAAGAATGCCTCATCTTTCACCTTGGGACCCTCCAACCATATGGGATCAATGTCAATTTCATCAGTTTCCTCATTACTCCTCTTCTCCCCCCCACCCCCCTCCTCCCTTGGGCCACCCCCGATTCCTCACGAAGAGCTCATGCTTGAAATGTTGACTCTCCTGCTCCTCGGATGCTGCCTGACTAGCTGTACCTTTCCAGCACCACACTTTACTGAATTTGATGGAAAGCCGTGATTATATTGAACAGTAGAGCAGGCTCAAAGGACCAAATAGCCTCCTCTGGCCATTTTCTTTGTTTTCAAAATAACTTCTGTACGTAGGAAAATATACTTTATCCATGTAATTTCTTTTTAGCTTTCTTGTGTGAAGTCTTGAGACTATAAAATGACTTCTACAAATTAATTTAGCATTTAAAGCACAACATGATTTTAAAAGTATCATCTCCTTTATTTTAAATCTCTCCATAGCATCATCTCTCTCTATTTCTGGAATCTTTTCTTGTTCAATTGCCCTGCGATATCTGCACTCCATCCATTTTTGGCTTCTTGAGCGCCTACGGTCTTAGGTTTTCCATCATTAGTAGCCATGACTTCCCTAAACTCTGGAATTCTGTTCTGAAGACTCTTTGCTACTTCTCTTTCTGCCTTATACTCCTTAAAACCTACTTCATTGACCAATCTATTGTTTGTGTGTCCTAATACTTTATTAGGTATCAAATTTAGTTTGGATTACCCTCTTGTGATGTCTAAGAAGCACTTAGAGACATATACCCATCCAGATGCCTTTTAACTGTTGTAAATGTACTAGCCTCCCCACTTCCTCTGGCAGCTCATTCCATACACGTACCACCCTCTGAATGAAAAAGTTGCCCCTTGGATGTCTTTTATATCTTTCCCCTCTCACCCTAAACCTATGCCCTCTGGTTCTGGACTCCCCTACCCCACGGAAAAGACTTTGTCTATTTTTCCTATCCATGCCACTCATGATTTTATAAACCTCTATAAGGTCACCTCTCAGCCTCTGATGCTCCAGGGAAAACAGCCCTAGCCTATTCAACATCTCCCTATAGCTCACTTGTAACTTAACAGTTTACAATAATGTAGCATTTTTATGATGCTGCATACAGATTGTTATAAAGTGCATTCGTAATGTTCTGGTCAACTATGAAGGTAAATTTGTCACTTTAGTGATCGTACGAGTGCCAGTCTCATTCTTTTCAATTAAATTCTATTAGAAGCAATTTCTTTAAATTGGCTTTAACTGTAAAATTTGATTTTCATTTGATTTCCTTTGTACACTGTGTTAAGCTAACTATTCAGGTGGTAGTTCTCTGTATGCTTTGCTTGGAGAAGGGGATAGATCATAATTATTTGCAGTCGAAAAGTGTGGTGCTGGAAAAGCACAGCCAGTCAGGCAGCATCTGAGTAGCAGCAGAGTCGACGTTTCGAGCATAAGTTCTTCAGCAGGAAAGCTTATGCTCAAAATGTCGACTTTGCTGCTCCTTGGAGGTTGCCTGACTGGCTGTGCATTTCCAGCACACACTCTTTAACTCTGATCTCCATCATCTGTCGTCCTCACTTTCTCCTACATAATTAATTTAAACTCACATTTTGCAACTCTAATGCAAGTATAAGAGTGGGTTCCTTTTGAGCTTGGATAAGTGAGTTATACACTCAAACTCAGAATTGTGCTGCTAATCGACAGACTGATGCATTTAATTTTTCCTTTTGAGTGCAAACATTTAATCTTGTCAATAAATATTCTGCCTGATTTGAAGAAAATTTATATAGTGTACTTCACAACTTTGACAAGGTTCCATTGGCTGTAATGCACAGGTTAATGTTGTAGAGAATGGCAATAACCAATTTGCACACAGCAAGGTTCGACAAATGACATTGATGTAAATAATTAGAAAATCTGATTTTAATAATGATTTAAGGGTATATGTTGGTTAGAATGCAAGGACAACTGTCCAGCCATAATTGGATTAGAAATATGAGAGAACATCTCATAATATCTGAAAGGCGGCACATAGAGTCATAGTCAGTCATAAAGCACAAAAACAGACCCTTCCAACTTGTCTGCACCGACCAGACATCCCAATCTGACCTAGTCCCATTTGCCAGCATTTGGCCCGCATTCCCCATAACGCTTCATATACCAATCCATATTCCTTTTCAAACAACCTGCGTGTAAAAGTTACTCCTCAGGTCCTTTTTAAATCTTTCCCCTCTCACTTTAAACCTATGCCCTCTAGTTCTGAACTTCCCACCTTAGAAAAAACATTTGCTTTGCACTTTGGAATATTTTTCCTAAACTGCACTACTTCTCTATCGCCATCTTTCTTAAAGCCATTTCTTAAAACATTCCCCTTCAAGCTTTTGATCACAAGTCCTATTATTTGCTTATGTAATGTGATGTCAGAATTTGTTTGATAGCAGCCTTGTAAAATGTCTTGGGACCTTTTACTCCAAATCATTGCAGTGATTATAGGTCAAAATTAATTCATTAACTCTAAAGCACTTGGGATTTGCTGAGGTTGTGAAAGGTGTGATATAAATCTAAGAATTTTTTTGTGTTATGTAAAATGTGTTACGTTTGTATCCTGTATGAAATGGCCTTTCGTTTTGCCTGTCTCTGATCTTTGCATTTCTGAGGCATTGTGTTAGCATACCATAATAAAAAAGGTAGCAATTAGCCACTTAAGTATGTGCTCCGTAGATCTCCATCCTACTCCATGTAGAGAAATAGATGGTGACATCTTGAAAAATGTCCATATTTATAAAGGAGGACGTGCTGGATGTCTTGAAAAACATAAGTGTATAAATCCTGACCAGGTGTACACTAGAACTCTGTGGGAAGTGATTGCTGGGCCTCTTACTGAGATATTTGTCTCATCGATAATTACAGGCGAGGTGCCGGAAGACTGGAGGTTGGCTAACGTGGTGCCACTGTTTAAGAAAGGTGGTAAGGACAAGCCAGCGAACTATAGACCTGTGAGCCTGATGTCGGTGGTGGGCAAGTTGTCGGAGGGAATCCTGAGGGACAGGATGTACATGTATTTGGAAAGGCAAGGACTGATTAGGGATATAGTCAAAATGGCTTTGTGCGTGGGAAATCACAAACTTGATTTGAGTTTTTTGAAGAATTAACAAAAAGGATTGATGAAGGCAGAATGGTGGATGTGAATGTATGGACTTCAGTAAGGTGTTCGACAAGGTTCCCCATGGGAGACTGGTTAACAAGGTTAGATCTCATGGAATACAGGGAGAACTAGCCATTTGGATACAGAACTGGCTCAAAGGTAGAAGGCACAGGGTGGTGGTGGAGGGTTGTTTTTCAGCCTGGAGGCCTGTGATCAGTGGAGTGCCACAAGGATTGGTGCTGGGTCCACGACTTTTTGTCATGTATATAAATGATTTGGATGTGAGCATAAGAGGTATAGTTAGTAAGTTTACAGATGACACCAAAATTGGAGGTGTAGTGGACAGCGAAGAGGATTGCCTTAGATTACAACGGGATCTTGATCAGATGGGCCAATGAGCTGAGGAGTGGCAGATGGAGTTTAATTTAGATAACTGAAAGGTGCTGCATTTTGGGAAAGCAAATCTTAGCAGGACTTGTAAATTTAATGGTAAGGCCCCAGGGAGTGTTGCTGAACAAAGAGACTTTGGAGTGCAGGTTCATAGCTCCTTGAAAGTGGAGTTGCAGGTACTTAAGATAGTGAAGAAGACATTTGGTATGCTTTATTGGTCAGAGTATTGAGTACAGGAGTTGGGAGGTCATGTTGTGGCTCTGCAGGACATTGGTTAGGCCACTTTTGGAATATTGTGTGCAATTCTGGTCTCCTTCATATCTGAAGGATGTTGTGAGACTTGAAAGGGTTCAGAGAAGATTTACAAGGATGTTGCCAGGGTTGGAAGATTTGGGCTATAGGGGGGAGGTTGAGTAGGCTGGGGCTGTTTTTTCCTAGAGCTGAGGGGTGACCTTTTATAGAGGTTTATAAAATCATGAGGGGCATGGATAGGGTAAATAGACAAGGTCTTTTTCCCTGGGGTGGGAGATCCAGAACTAGAGGGCATAGGTTTATGGTGAGAAGGGAAAGGTTTAAAAATTACCTAAGGGGCAACTTTTTCACGCAGAGAGTAATACACATATAGAATGAGCTGCCAGAGGAAGTGGTGGATGCTAGTACAATTTCAACATTTAAAAGGCATTTGGATGGGTATATGAATAGGAAGGGTTTGGAGGGAAATGGGTCAGGTGCTAGCAGTTGGGAAGAGATTGGGTTGGGATATCTGGTCAGCATGAACAAGTTGGATCAAAGGGTCTGTTTCCATGCTGTATGTCTCTATGACTCATACAAGGGAAAGAGAGAATAGAATTATATTTTAAGCCTTTGTCATCTCACACACTTTATGCAGACAAAAAAATCACTGCAAGACATGAACCTAATGAATTATTCACAGGACAGATGAATGCAAATGATGGTGGTTACTATGTAGCTTAAACATCTTTCTCCAGTCAAATTCAAGCTTTGAGAGCCAAAATATGTTACTCAGTTTCTGAGTACACTTGGAGTCAGTATGGTATGAAAGCTGAATTATACTTTATACTTTACTGGACCTTAGTGACCTGACTGTTTGGTGGTAAACAACTGAAATTGATGCAAAATTGTATCCATGGAGATTGAGGCTGCTTTCACAAATCTTTGCACACAAAACCAGCAAACAAAAGTTAAACATATGAATGTTAGATATGTATTAATGCAACCTTGTTGCTATTTTAATGGATATTTTGCTATTGCTTTTTATTCCACTTGAGTGAGGGTGGGAAGTTTGTCATCTGGAAACAAGATGTATCGATCATTATCTTTTTTGGTTGGGTTTTGTTATGCATCCATGAATTTGACTTCCTTTAATCCTCTCTTATAAATGTACAAAATGAATAATACCCACTCGCGCATGTGACTTCTACTTTTGTCACTAAGGTCACGATGGTGGGAGAGTCTTTGCGAGACAAAGAAGCTCATATAGCCTTGTTGGAATACGAACTATTGGAGGAGAGTGTGTTCTTTGTGAGGGAACAACTGTAGAGAAATCGACATTAACTAGTCTTAGTAGCAGCATTGAATGCTTCACTGTGTCCCACTTGAAAAAAATGTGAAACTGTGGAGCCTTTCAATTCAGAGGAACAGATGATTTAAATAGCAGTACAGTAATTAGTGTGGTCATGAATTTCAGGGCTTTAAGATCATGTGAATTTTTTGAAATTTTTGTATTATTCAGTGTCTTTTCTATAACTGAAGTAAAGTTCAGTATTGAAAAACAGTCAAATATCCAGCAATAGCACAGCTCATTTCTCGTTATTATTTTCAGTGCAAATATATCAGTATTGCTTAGCAACTGAACAGTTTTAAATAATTGGAGTTTATTTACTGAACAAGAAAAAGTTCAAGTGGACAAGTAAAAATGACCAGAGTGCTTCATCTCATGGCATTCAAAAATTGGTGCTGAAAATGTGTTGCTGGAAAAGCGCAGCAGGTCAGGCAGCATTCAAGGAGCAGGAGAATCGACGTTTTGGGCATGAGCCCTCCTCGAAGATTCAAAAATTGGTGTCCAGTACTGCTGGCGATAGGATTTTATTTATCAGCATGGCTCTTTGCTTAGTTAAAATTGTTCTTTATCTGCCAGTTCTGAGAATGGATTTTGCACCAACAGTAGCCACATCAAATTAAATACCTGGGTTTGTTAAGAAAGGCGCACATGTTTTTATTGACTCTTCCTTAGCCTGGTCTTCCTGTCAACATGGGCGTTGGAAGTATTGTCGCATACATTTATTCTTTCTGTAGTTGTTGTGTTGCATTGTTAAGATATCACTACTTAATGCTTGTGCACAGGCCAAAGCATCCCACTCAGTCTGTGCATGGAGTGATGGACAGCACATGACAACTGGAGCTCTTACAAAGAGTTATGAAGGAGAATGATTCAGTAACCTTGCTCTCCAAAGACTCAAAAGAAAGTCTGTAATCTTGAGTGCTTATAAGTGGTTTTATGTATCCATTTCCCACATCTTTCTTTACCTTAACACAAAGTATATAAAACTTGATTTTGATACATATGGTAAAACATCTACTTGGTCTTCAGTGAGGCAGGATCTGTTTATTTATCATTTGATGCAGCATGATTGACTAAATTAGACTCAGTAAACCTAATGATTGGACAAAAGGCCTGAATAGATTTATTGCCAAGGTTTAACATCTTGTCACAGCCTTTCACATACTTCTATCCAAAACTGTAATATAAAATAGCCTAAGGTAATTGAAGTGAAAGTAAGTTTTTCAACAACCACATATCCAACGTATAGGTAACATGATCCATATTTTAATGTCAAAATTTCTGGGACAACTGTTATTTAGTCTATTAAGAGTTTCTGCATCTTGGATGAAAAGAATTTTCACAATACATTAATGATATCTTGCATTTCTAAGGTGCTTTCAACATGGGTAAATGTCCCACTGTTAAGCAAGGTTACCAAAGAATTGGTTTAAAAAGTGGCTTTTAAAGCATACCAAGCCATTTAAAGCAAATAAATTTTGGACACTTAAAAAAGTATGTGGTTATAGACTAATACCAAAATTTTTTCAAGAACAAGAATGTGTCAACAGTATTAAGAAAAGTGAGAAAACCTCTATTACAAGTGCACAGAGTGGAAAAATAATCTGCCTAAGTGGCATGGCGGCACAATAGTTAACACTGCTACTTCATAATACCAGGGACCCAGGTTCGATTCCAATTTTGGGTGACTTTTGTGGAGGTTGAATGTTCTTCCCATGCCTGCATGGGTTTCCTCCCGCAGTTCATCTACAATACAAACATCTATCCAACACTGTGGAAAATTGCCAAAGATGTGCAGGTTAGGTGGACTGGCTAAGCTAAATTGCCCCATAGTGTCCAGGGATGTGCAGGCTAGGTGGATTAGCCATAGTAAATGGGGGATTATGATGATAGGGTGGGGATGTTCTTCAGAATGTTAGTGCTGACTCAGTAGGCCAAATGGCCTCTATATGCATTGAAGGGATTGTGACTCAAAGTATGGGAAAACTCTTTAGAATAGTAGCAAAGTACGGGAGACCCACTATTACTCTGGACTTAAAATCTTTAAAGAAGATAAAATATCAAATTGCAGTTGGAAACTATGTTATCCGAAGTAATAATACTGCCAGAAATATTTACTTTGTGAGAGGGACAAAACAGAACACGAAATTGGACTTTCTGAAGAAGAAAATTCTTAAATATGGAATAGCTTCTAAATTGGTTTAGAAGACAAAAGCTGAACAAGTCAATATACGGTGTCTCAGTGGTTAGTGCTGCTGCCTCACAGTGCTAGGGACTCTGGTTCACTTCCATCCTCTGGCAACTGTCTGTGTGGAGTTTGCATGTTCTCCCCGTGTCTGCATGGGTTTCCTTCGGGTGCTCCGGTTTCCTCCCACAGTCCAAAGATGTTCAGATTAGGTGAATTGGCCATGCAAAGTTGCCCATAGTGGTCAGGGATGTGTAGGTTAGGTGCATTAGTCAGGGGAAATGTAGAGTAATAAGGTTGGGGAATGGGTCTGGGTGGGTTACTGTTCGGAGAGTTGGTGTGGACTTGTTGCGCCAAATGGCCTGTTTCCACACTAGGGATTTTTTGATACTTTTGTACACAATTAAGAGAGTGGCAGGTGCTGTTATTGTTCCCCAAGGTGGGAAACTGAAGAATACGACAAACTTAGAGATCTATTGGAAGTCGTTGACAATGATTGCAACCTCTGATCTAATAATATTTTTGAAAAGGCAAGATTTAACAAAAGTGTAGAATATCATAGGCTCGTGGACAGTTGTGCATATGGTAATTTAATGTCATAATTCATAAGAGACCAGATTGTTGGCTTTACTTGGATGGCATGGTGGCTCAGTGGTTTGCAGTGCTGCCTCACAGTGCCAGGGACCTGGGTTCTATTCAAGCCTTCGGTGACTGAGTGTGGGATAAGGCGGGATCTGGGTGAGATGTTCTTTGGAGCGTTGGTGCAGACTTGATGGGCCAAATGTCCTTTTTACTGCACTGAAGGGGTTCTGTGATTCTGGTATTGATGAATTATTGATAGATTTCTTACAGTACAGAGAAGAACTAACTCTCAAAGTTGTTGTGAGTGTAAGCAAAACACATCAATCCTAACATGAGAAGATAATACTTGGTAAGGAGCTCTACAGAATTTATACATTTCTTAGATGACAAAAGCTATACTAGACAAACCAATATAGGAGGGCAGACACCAGACATAAAGCTTCTTGTGGTGTGAGAAGCTTCTAATATGAATGCTTTCATTGCAAACAAGTAGGCCACTTTCAGAAAATGTGCAAAAACAAGACAAAGCACAAAAAAGCAAAACTCAAAAGAATGAGTGACACAAGAACTTAAATGAGAGAGAACCGTTATTATAGACAATAAACATGAAGTTTTCCTAAGAATAAGAATCATATTTCCAGAATAGAAGGGCATGTATTGTCCTCAATCACTTTTTCAAAATGTAGAAGAGATTAAATCAAAGAAGAACAAGGAGATGCTGATTTTAAAAAGGAAAAAGTTCCTGACTATCATTCTGGCTATTGAGGGAGTGCAGCGCAGGTTCACGAGGTCAATTCCTGGAATGACAGGACTACCTTATGCTGAAAGACTGGAGCGACTGGGCTTGTATACCCTTGAGTTTAGAAGACTGAGAGGGGATCTGATTGAGACATATAAGATTATTAAAGGATTGGACACTCTGGAGGCAGGAAACATGTTTCCGCTGATGGATGAGTGCCGAATCAGAGGACACAGCTTAAAAATACGGGGTAGACCATTTAGGACAGAGATGAGGAGAAACTTCTTCACCCAGAGAGTGGTGGCTGTGTGGAATGCTCTGCCCCAGAGGGCAGTGGAGGCCCAGTCTCTAGATTCATTTAAGAAACAGTTGGATAGAGCTCTCAAGGATAGTGGAATCAAGGGTTATGGAGATAAGGCAGAAACAGGATGCTGATTAAGGATGATCAGCCATGATCACACTGAATGGTGGTGCAGGCTCGAAGGGCAGAATGGCCTACTCCTGCACCTATTGTCTATTGAATGTTGTAAGTTCATGATACACAACAACCAAGATATCAATTGGATGTAGGTTTGCTCCTGAGCTGAAAGGGTCATTTCCAGACGTTTCATTACCTTACTCGGTAACATCTTCAGTGGACCTCATGCGAAGCAATGCTGAAAATTCCTGCTTTCTATTTATATGTTTGGGTTTCTTTGGGTTGGGATGTCATTTCCTGTGGTGGTGATATTTCCTGTGGTGAAGTCACTTCCTGTTCCTTTTCTCAGGGAGTGGTAGATGGGATCTAACTCGATGTGTTTGTTGATAGAGTTCCGGTTGGAATGCCTTGCTTCTAGGCATTCTCGTGCGTGTCTTTGTTTGGCTTGTCCTCGGATGGAATAATTGTCCCAGTCAAAGTGGTGTCCTTCTTCATTCGTATGTGAGGATACTAGTGAGAGAGGGTCATGTCTTTTTGTGGCTAGTTGGTGTTCATGTATCCTGGTGACTAGTTTTCTGCCTGTTTGTCCAATGTAGTGTTTGTTACAGTCCTTGCACGGTATTTTGTAAATGACATTAGTTTTTCTCATTGTCTGGACATTTTGGAAGCAGGTGGTCTCTGTGATTCAGAGGATATGGTGTTGGAGCTCACCTTTGAGTTAGAAAATGATAAGGCAGAGGGACTGAATTATTAGTTAGGGTACAGAGTAATAGCAGCAATTAAAAAATAGCTGAGATTTTGACATGTTCACTGACCCCTATAACATAGCTTGACAATAGGAATCTTAGAAGTTAGCTTCTCCTGTCCGCTCCATCATTCAATAAGAGCATGACTGATTTGGTTGTTCCACATTTCCACCTACCTATGCTTTAAAAATATTCAAACAATCTCTTCCTCTAAGAAGTGGTGGAAACAGAGTTCCAAAGACTCCCAACCCTGTGAGAAAATAATATTCCTTATCTCTGTCTTAAATGAACCCTTATTTTAGAACTGTGACCTCTAGTTTTAGATTCTCCCATAAGTGGAAACATCAGAGAGGAATTTAATAATCAGGATATTAAATGATTAATAAATAAGCTAATTCACACAGGTTAGGTTAGTTTGGATCTTAAATTTAAGATTGTAATGGAAGGCTCTTGACTTGGTGTATGGTGAACAAAACATTGCAGTGTACTAATGCTTTTATAGAAGATCCAAACTAAATTTCTTAACATTCAATCTTCAGTCTTAAGATGTATAATTTTACTGTGTTAACAGTTATTTTTAAACTTGTCTTTTCAGTGATATGTAGACGTTTAGTTTCTTCTCTTTAACTGCCATTGATCTGAGAGGCGTAAGCAGATAGTTGACAAACCTCAAGCAAAATCTGAAATTGGAGTTTTCACATTTCTCCTCTTCCAGACCATTATTCCACATGATGTTGAATGCAAGGAATTCTATCCCAGAGAAAACAATTAATTATGTCAATTCGGGTGGCATGGTGGCACAGTGGTTAGACCTGGATTCAATTCCCGGCTCAGGCAACTGTCTGTGTGGAGTTTGCACGTTCTTCCCGTGTCTGCGTGGGTTTCCTCTGGGTGCACCGGTTTCCTCCCACAGTCCAAAAATGTGCAGGTTAGGTGAATTGGCCATGCTAAATTGCCCGTAGTGTTAGGTGTAGGGGAATGGGTCTGGGTGGGTTGCTCTTCGGAGGGTCGGTGTGGACTTGTTGGGCCAAAGGGCCTGTTTCCACACTGAAAGTGGTCTAAAAAAAAATTTACTTTAAAGCAAGAAATGGGCAAACTAAGAAATGGAATGGTCCAGAATACCAAATAAGATTAGATTCTTGTCTGCTATACTTGTCAGAATGTAAGATCTTGCACAGAATATGGGAATCACTGACTAGACCAGCAGTTGTGCACGCCTCTATTAGAAGGTGGTGATGAGTTGCTGCCTTGACCCATTTTGCGGTACTCATGGTATAGGTGCACCCAGGGGAACTGCTGTGAGGAACTAAGGCTCTAGAGGTGCAATGTTGGTGTCTCTCCTCTGAGCCAGGAGGCCTCAGTTCACACCTCACCTGCTCCAAAGGTATGTAATAGCATCTTTAACAGATTGATAAGAAAATATTTATCTTTTCATGCAGAGGTTGGTACGTGTATGGAGTGAGCTGCCAGAGGAAGTGGTGGAGGCTGGTACAAGTGCAACATTTAAGAGGCAGTTGGATGGGTATATGAATAGGAAGGGTTTGGAGGGATATGGGCTGGGTGCTGGCAGGTGGGACTAGATTGGGTTGGGATATCTGGTCGGCATGGACGAATTGGACTGAAGGGTCTGTTTCCATGCTGTACATCTCTATGACTCTAAGGAACTCCAGCATATCCTGAGACTGAAGTAGCTGATCTCCAACAACCATTACCATCTTCTTCTGTGCGAAGTATGATTACAACCAGTGGAGAATTTTCATCCAATTCACATTGCTTTACTCAGGATCCTTGATGCCACACTCAGTCAAAGGCTGCATTTTAGGGCAATAACACTCATCTCAACTCTGGAGTACGTCCATGTTTGAACCAAGGCTGCAAGAACAGAAGTTGGATGGCTCTGGCAGAATCCAAATTGATCCTCCGTGCATAATTTATTGTTGGATAATTGTCATTTCAATAGATAGCACTATCAGTGACATCTTCATTTGCTGATGATTAAGAGTAGACTGATTGATTAGGTAGTAATTGACCAGGTTGGGTTTCTCCAGTTTTTGTTTTGGACAGGGCAGGTTTGGGCAATCAAAGAATCCCTACTGTGGGGATAGAGGCCATTTGGCTCATCGAACATCTGCACCAGCATCCCATCCTATCTCCATAATCACTTACTTATCATGGTTAATCCACCTGATCTGCACATCCCTGGACACTATCAGGAGATTTATTATAGCCAATCCACCTAATCTGAACACCTTTGGTAATTTCCCACATTATTGGATAGATGTTTGTACTGTAGACAAACTGGAGCGGCTTGACAAAGGTGTGACCGGTTCTGGAGCACAGGCTTTGATGTTATCCAGGTCCACGGCCTTTGTGGTATCCTCTGCTTTCAATTGTTTCTTGATATCATGTCGAGTAACTCAAACTCATCAGTGATACAGGGGACCTCAGAAGGTGATTGAGATACATCATGCAGTTGGCATTCCAATTGAAGGTAGCTTTATCTTTTTAGCACTAATGTGTTGGTATCCCCCATCATTTAGAATAAGGGTATTTGTGTAACCTCCTCATGCAGTTGTTGTTTAATTGTCTCTCACCATTCATGACTGGATATGGCAGGACTGCAGAGCTTAGATCTGATCGTTTGTGCGTCACTTAGCTCTGTCTATTTTGAGACTCTTCCTTTGGTAAAAGAAATGTGTTGGGTGTAACACAAGCAGTGAATTCTATGTAGTTTATGGAAGGAATGTGTTTAATTGTTTTTCTGTTCTGTACTTTTTTGATACTGCTGAAAATGTCAGAGAAATAATTGACAAGCTATTCATAAAATCAAGAAGCACAGAAGGGAAGCATGCAACCATTCATTCTTTTCAAACTCTTTGAAGAGCAATTCAGTTTATCCCACTTCCTTGCTCTTTCCCCATAAATGCTGCAATTTTTATTCTTTCCAAGTCTATATCCAGTTCTGTTTTGAAACAGACTATTGAATTTGTTTCCCCCACTAAGGCATTCTTTCCAGATTATAAGAATGTTACATTATAAAAAGATCATCGCTCCCTTTTTGGCACTTAACCACAGGACGTAGCGTTTAGATATCAACCGTGCTGTCAGTGAAAAATTTCTCCACCTTTACTCATCAAAACTCCTCAATTTTGAACATCTCTGTATATTATTGCTCAGACTTTTAATATAGGAGTTGGGACTTTATGTTGAGGTTGTACAAGACAGTTGTGAGGCCTCTTCTGCAGTACTGTGTCCAGTTCTAGTTGCCCTGTAATAGGAAGAATATTAAGCTGGAGAGGGTTCAGAAGCGATTTGTAATATGTTGCTGGGAATGGAGCATTTGAGTTATAAGGAGAGCTTGGATTGGCAGTGATGTTCACTGGAGCTGCATGGTGCAATTTAGGGAGATCCACAACACCAGTCAATGCTGCAGAAACAAGTGTAGGATATTGGAATATCTAGGTTGTTGATTCAACCTGAGGGGACTAAGTCATGAAGAAAGGATCAAACAATTAAAGATCTTGTTAGTTGAGTCCGTCATTAGGATAAAATATGTGAGAAGATGTACGCTGGACTACTGACCCGTTATGCTTCATTTTACCTTCTTTTACAAAGTTGAAATCTGTTCTCATTCTGGTTTGGTACGGCTACTTGCTTATATACAATGGAAAGGCCCACCAGAATGATGACCACCATTGATTCCTTCCCATTTTGTAATTAGTGGTTTCTGAAACATATATAATGTGATATTTTCTATATAATGATGGGAAATTGGCTTGGTTTCTAAAGTTTTAAAATACTCACATGCAGGCTGGCATATTCAGTTTTCGAAAATGCTTTCTGTTATGGTAAATTGTTCCACTCTGCAATGCTTCTGCAGCTATATATATGCTTTCATATATTTCTATAATCTATTTAAATTATGTCATTGCGTGAAGTCAGAAAAATCAAGTCTATGTTGTTGCAACACTTTACCAGAAAAGTGGGGTTATGTTAAATATTTTGGAAATGCATGATATTTAATGACCTCTAAAACAACGGGTGTTCTTTTTAATACTGAAATGAAAGTTGTGCGCATAGTGCGAGATTGTGACATGCTTTCTTATTGATAGATGCCAATGAATTAAGGAGCATTCTATATAATACATTGTTATTAAAGCAAAAACAAAGTATAATTTGATAGTGGTTTAGAACTCGAATATAGTTCTGTCAACAGAGTTCTTATTTAACATGTATTTAGAGCAAATGGAAATGGATGATTTATTGCAGGACATGCTCCTCAGTTTTTCCCCAACACGTAGATGTTAAAAGTTCACAATTTGCTTCTTTAATGGGAAGTGACAAAGACAGCATTTGTGGCTTTGGTAATGTCTATTGTTCTATTGTGGAAGTTTGTGCATTGTTTCCTGAAAATGATTATATCCTGTGTACCTGAATACATCGTTAATTCAATGATAAATCTTAAAAAAAAAAGCACTAGGAAAGAATACTTGGTAAGACCTTGCAGAGGTTTTGTGATATAACATAATAATGAAAAACATCGCACTCATAGGCTTCTTAGACTGTCAAAATGTCCAAGTATATTCTGTGAATATATCCACATAGTGAAAAGATATTTACAACACAATACATTCATGCATTCAATGTTACTATGTTTATGCTTTAGAACTTTCATTTCTGGGAATGAACCTTTTGCAGTAACAGCTATGACTGCACAAACTAAAGCTTGAACAATTTCTGTGTCTGTTGTTATTGACACTTTTAAACACATCTCAGGACTTATGAAGTTCTCAAGCTCTGGGTACTTGAGGCAGAATTTCAAGACATTATGTAGGTGAATACATTGTCAAAGTTGCTTTGAATTTATCAAAAAACATATTGGTTGTACACAATATGGAAGTATTAAAAATTCCATGAAAGTATGTTATAAGTTGACAAATATTAATATGCTAAAAGATCAGAGTGTCATTTAACATTTGATTCTGCAAAGTTAGAGGTATTATCCCTTGATACTGCATCATGGTTTCATACATGGGAAAACAAAATTATAATCGCCAGTTATCTCAAGTCCCAGCTATCTAATCAGGTGGTTTTCATGGGACCTACTTTGAATCTGGTTTTGCTTTATAGGGTTCACAAAAGATGTGCAATCTATGGCAAAATAAAACAAGGTTTAATTGGTACTTTAACTTTAATTAGGGGAAATCATAGAATATTGCAACATAGAAGCAGATTATTGAGCCCATTGTGTCTATGTTAGTTTCTCACTGGATTAATAGTGCAATCCAGTGAGTCAACTTCCTGGCTGTTTCTCCATACCCCTATTTGTGTTTTCCCTACAAGCATTTATCCAAATTTCCTTTTGATATTTAATTTGATTCTGCTTAAACCATGCAAAAAGAATGCCTGTTTAATGAAAAATCGCATCAGAGCGACCTCACAATTCAGATATTTACAGTGGGTTGCGTTGCTCAATTTCCAGCTGCAAAGTTGACTATGGAGCTTTGTGTCTGTTAGACGTCTGCACTCATAAATCAAATTGCAGTCAATTTGTTGAACATTCTCTATATGTAAACATTCAAACACATTGCCTTCTATCTTTCATCCCCTTCTCCATCATCTTCCCTTCCATTTGAACCTTCCTAAACAAGACTCTTGCTTTGTTTCCAAAATTAAACATACTTTGAATTGGCGATATCTGAATATGCATGAATAATTCCTAACTTACTTCTCCAAGTTGCTGTTGTATTTATATTACGTTAAACAAATTCTGCAGGAAGGGCTAGATTTCCTTAACTGACTGTGTTGTCCAAGGACGCGTACTGCTCTTTGTTCTGAACTCAACCAGAACAAATGGTATTTCTGTACCTAGAAATGCATTAAATGTTGGTGTCCATTTTAAAAAATGCTGGCATACTGAAATTAGTTATTTAGTGACTTTTGTAAATTTGGTCAAGCCTACATTCCAGTCAGTATTTAGCTTGCTTTTCTGTATGTGCTGGACAAATTAGAAATGTTAATTTCAAACTTAATATGAGCAAGGAGATGCTTGCAATATTTTCCATCAGTCACGTAGCATTCTGATTTCATTGCACTGTTCCTGCATATTCCATGTAGAATTTATTAAAAATTGAAATGTGATTGTATTCATTGTTATGAAACCATCCTCTGTAACAGAAATAACTAGCTAACCTCTTGCAGTTCCTGATGTTGAATACACTATATACAGACAAATTCAGAAATGCAAAAACAGAAATTGCTGGAACATCTCAGCAGGATCTGTACAGAGAAATCAGAATTAAAGTTTCAGGTACAGTGACCTATCGGAGGTTCAAACACTTCCCCCTCCCCTCTCTTGCAAACAAGAATGCAGAACAAGCAGTGACAGAATACAGGTAAGTGATTGCTGACATGGTGCAAGATAAGCTTTACAGCTGACAACTCGAAGAGCTTCCAGTTGCTTGCCACTTCAACATGCCTCTGAGTTCCCACACTGACAGCAGTGTTCCAGCGAACCTCAGCGCAGGCTTGAAGGACAACGTCTCACTTTTCCACTTTGGGGACCTAGCAGTCTCTAGGACTCAACATTGAGTTCAATAACTTTATGGCCTAATTCCATACTTCCAAATTTCTATCAATCTCATACCCAACCTTTCTATGACGTATTTTGCTTTCAATACAACCTCTCCCTCAACGTCAGCAAAATCTAAAGAGCTGATAATCAACTTCAGGAAGCAAAGAGGAGGGCATGCCCATACCTACATCAGTGGAGCTAAGGTGGACATGGTCGAGACTGTCAAGTTCCTAGGAATGATGATCACCAACAATCGGTCCTGGACCACCCATGTTGATGCAACAGTCAAGAAGGCACAACAACATCTCCTCTTCCTCAGGAGTCTAAGGAAATTTGGCATGTCCATAAGGATCCTCACTAACTTGTACCGGTGCACCATAGAAAGCATTCTATCTGGATGTATCACGGCTTGATATGACAACTAGTCTGCTTAGGACCGTAAGAAACCACAGAGTCGTGAATACAGCTCAGACTATCACATGAGCCAACCTTCTATCCACTGACTCCATCTATACTTCTCATTGTGGAAAGACAGCCAACATCATCAAAAATCCTTCCCACCCTGGTTATAATCTCTTACAATCTCTCCCGTCAGGCAGAAGATACAAAAGCTTAAACCCGTGTACCAATAGCAAGAACAGCTGTTATTAGACTTCTGAATGGGTCTCTCAAATTTCAAATCTAATGTTGATTTTGCTTTTTGTGCATTTTGTTTTGCAGCCGGAACTTGTATTCCTCGCTGTTCAATTATATTATGATCTTTGTATGTTATGATCTGCCTGTAAAACAAAATGGTTCACTGTACTTAGGTACAAATGAGGATAATAAATCAAACCAAACTTTTCACAGGGACTGTTCCCTTTGGGATACTTTTTTGTCCACTCCTCCTTCATTTCCCAACACTACCCCTCACTGCCACAGCACCTTCCCATGCAATCACAGAAGGTGTAACATGTGCTCATTTACCTCCTCCCTCCTCACTATCCTAGGCCCCAGTCACATCTTCTAGATCAATCAGCAATTTACCTGTGCTTCATTAAATCTAATCTACTGTATTTGCTGTTCACAGTGTAGGCTCCTTTGCATTAGGGAGATGACACACAACACAAACTAGGTAATTCCGTATGCTGGAAAATGGCTTTAGAATGGATAGATGTTTGACTAGCACAGACATGATGGATCACAGATCCTCTTTCAATGTTTTTGGTCGATTGCAATAAAAGCTTTATTTCTCTTTTGGCATGTAGCTATATCACATGTTAATTAAATATAGTACTAGTTCAAATTAAGGAGAAAATCACAAGATTATTTTGACTGAAAGGAAGGAATTTTATTACTTTACCTGAGAAAAATAATAAACATGGCATCAAATGCAAACACAAACACAGTTACGAATGTTTAAAAAGGAGACAGTTCTAGTACAGACAGGAAGAATAAAGAATATGCAATTCGAGAGTCCTTGAGGTGTTGGAATTTTAAACCCAAGAGATCATGGTTGATGATTTGTATCCTGAGCAGCAGCAAAATAACCTTTTGAGTTTTTGGTGAATGGTTGTTTCTCCAATTTGCTTTTTACACCTAGTGTTATCTCCTGAGGCTGAGCGAAACAACAAGAAAAGAAAGGGTCATACTTGCTGTTGCCATTCCATTTTTTGGTCTCCCTGTCTGCGGCTCTCCCAATGTGGTTCATTTGCATATTTCCAAGTGTGTCTTTTTCAAGTAGGCAATCTTTCATGTCAAATATGTGCCATTTATCATACAAGTACAAATCAAAACAGAAGATGAGGTGGCACAGTGGTTAGCATGCTGCCTCATAGTGCCAGGAACCCAGTTCTATTCAATTTTATGGATTTTGCACATACTCCCCATGTCTGCGTGGGTTTCCTCCCACAGTCCAAAGATGTGCAGGTTAGGTGGATTGACTTTGCTAAATTGCCAATAGTGTTTAGGGATGTGCAGACTAGGTGGATTAACCGAGGGAGATACAGAGGAAGGATGAAGGGTGGGTGTGGGTGGCATACTCTTCGGGGGGTGAGGTGGGGGTCAATGTGGACTCGATGGGCCGCATGGCCCGGTTTCAAACTGGAGGGATTCTATGAATCCGTGAGAGTTTCTTGATGATTGATTCAGCTGAAAAGTTTCAATGTCAAATTATAATATTAGTTTTGTTTTTTTTAATTCCACATTGCTTTCATGAACTCCCCTCAATCTGTGTCTGATTATTGCTGCTATTTTAGATTCATGTTGTTTTTTCCTTTTTAAAACCACTTCCGTCCATGAAGATCTCTATTAATCAAATTATGGAAGTTGGAAATCCGTACTTTATCATCCTAATTGGTTGAACAACCCAGAGGCCAAATCCTGATGCTATTGCTCTGAGAAAGAACCTTGGCAAAGCTTGCTCCTTCATCAGTCAGGTTCTCAACTCATAAATGAGCCCACTGTTCTGGTAGGAACTGTTATAATAAAACTTCAAATGAGTTCTGCTCTCACCCCTTCCCTTTCTTTCCAGAAACACAATGGATTTTGCCTTGTCCCAAACTTTCTTTCTACCAGACTGTAGACTTAAGTAATCATTCTCCACTAGATCCACCACCTCCAGTTGATGGTATCACAAAACTAATCTACCCTTCCTTCCTTCCTTTTCAGCATTTCAAAGAGACTTCTTTGAGACTCCCTGGTCCACTCCTTATTCCCACACAACAGCCACCCTTCTAATAGCATATTCCCATGTGAATTTGCAAAGCTGCCATTTTAACTCCTCATTTTCTTCTATTTAGTGTGTCTAATGTTCCTTTGAAGTGAAACAATGATTTGCTTCAATTTCACATGTTGTATTTACTGCTCACAATATGGTCTTCTCTACTCTGAGACGAAATACCAATCAGGTGGGCGGCACGGTGGCACAGTGGTTAGCACTGCTGCCTCACAGCGCCAGAGACATGGGTTCAATTCCCGACTCAGGCGACTGACTGTGTGGAGTTTGCACGTTCTCCCCGTGTCTGCGTGGGTTTCCTCCGGGTGCTCCGGTTTCCTCCCACAGTCCAAAGATGTGCAGGTCAGGTGAATTGGCCATGCTAAATTGCCCGTAGTGTTAGGTAAGGGGTAAATGTAGGGGTATGGGTGGGTTGCGCTTCGGCGGGGCGGTGTGGACTTGTTGGGCCGAAGGGCCTGTTTCCACACTGTAAGTAATCTAATCTAATCTAATCTAATCTTGCTTCTATTCAGTTCACAAGGGGTGAACCCAAGCTTCCAAGGTGGCACGATGGCTCAGTGGTTAATACTGCTGCCTCACTGCATCAGAGACCTGGGTTTGATTCCATCCTCGGACAGAATTGCCCCTCTGTGTGGAGTTTGCACTGAATGTGTGGGTTTCCTCTGGGTGCTCCGGTTTTCTCCCACTGTCCGAAAATGTGCAGGTTTGGTGGATTTTTTTTTCAGTTTATTCATTTGTGGGATGTGGTGTGATTAGCATTTATTGCCGGTCCCTAGTTGCCTTTTGAGAAGGTAGTGATGAACTGCCTTCTTGAACTGCTGCAGTCCACCTGCTGTGTGTTAAACCATAATGCCATTAGGGATCGAATTCCAGGAGCTTGAACCAGTGACAGTGAAGGATTTAGTGATATATATCCAAGTCAGGATAGTGAGTGGCTTGGAGAGGATATTGAAGATGAGAGGTGCTCCCATTTATCTCCTGCCCTTGCCCTTCTAGATAGAAGTGATCATGGTTTTGGTAGATGCTGTCTGAGGCTCTTTAGTGAATTTCTGCAGTGAACCTTGTAGATAGTACATACTGCTGCTACTGAGCATCGGTGGTGGAGGGAGTGGATGCTTATGGGTGTAGTACCAATCAAGCTGGCTGCTTTGTCCTGGATAGTGTCCAGCTTCTTGAGTGTTGTTGGAGTTGCTCTCATCCAGGCAATTGGGGAGTATTCCATCTCACTCCTGACTTGTGCCTTGTAGATGGTGGACAGACTTTCGGGAGTCAGGAGGTGTGTTCCTTGCTGCAGTATTCCTAATCTCTGACTTGCTCTTGTATCCACTATGGTGAGTCCAGTTGAGTTTCTGGTCAATGATAACCCCCAGGATGTTGACAGTGGGGGGCTTCAGTGATGGTGACGCTTTTGAATGTCAAGGAGTGGTGGTTAGATTGTCTCTTGATGCTGATGGTCATAGCCTGGCATTTGTGTGGCACAAATGTTACTTGCCACTTGTCATCCCAAGCCTAGATATTGTCTAGATCTTGTTGCATTTGGACATGGACTGCTTCAGTATCTGAGGTATCTTGAATGATGCTGAACATTGTGCCATTATTGGCGAACATTCCCACTTCTGACCTTATGATGGAGGAAAGCTCATTGATCAAGCAGCTGAAGATGGTTGGGTGAAGGAAACGACCCTGAAGAACCCCTGCAGAGATATCCTAGGACTCCAGATGACTGACCTCCAACAACCATAAATATCTTCTATGTATGACTCTAACTACTGGAGAGTTTACCCCCGTATTCCCATTGATTCCAGTTTTGCTAGGGCTCCTTGATGCCACACTTATTTAAATACAGCCTTGATGTCAGGGCTGTCACTCTCACCTCACCTCTGGAATTCAGCTCCTTTGTCCATGTTTAAACCAAGGCTGTATGAGGTCAAGAACTGAGTGGTTCTGAGCAGAAACCAAACTGTGTGTCACTGAACAGGTTATTGCAGAGCAGGTGTTGCTTCATAGCACTGTTGCTGATCATCAGGAAAGTGGTGGAAGGCGTCGAGAGTAGACTCATGGGATGGTAAGTGGCTGGGTAGGGTTTATCCTGTTTTTTACGTACATGACATACATGGGCAATTTTCCACATTGTTGGATTGATGCCAGTGATTGACCATGTTGAATTGACTATAGTGTACGGGGATATGTAGATTAAGTGGATATAGAGTCTGGGTGATTCTGGGTGGGATGCTGTTCGGATGGTCAGTGTAAACTTGATGGGCCAAATGGCCTGCTTCCACACTATGGAGGTTTCTGTTATTCATCTGGGTGACCTGTCAATTTAATTTGTTTTCCTCCCCTCTCACTCTGATCCCTCTTTGAACAAGGATCAATGTAAGTCAAAAAAAAACCTTGTCTTTCTGTCGCTACTTTACAAACTTACAGACTCAATTTTGAATTAGCAATTTCACATCGTAGCCTCATTTAATCTTAAATGAAGGCATTGATGAGGGCATGAAAGTAAATTTGAACAAAAGTGAACTGACAAGTTAGGCTAATGAATAGGCCAATAGAGTTGCAGTGGCAGATATAGAGCAGATATACTCCAATAAAAAATAAAAAATTCTAAGGAAAGAAACAATAGTCGTACTTAACTAAAAAAGCTAAAGCTAGTATTAAGCTTAAAGAGAAAGCATATACAGAGGAACCTTGATTATCCATACGAAACTGGCAAGAGTATTTTGTAAAGGTAATCGAATGTTCGGATAATTGAATGCCGGATAACACAGTTTAGCCAAGCATCAGGCCCTGAAGAAGGGCCTGTGCCCGAAACGTCGAATCTCCTGTTCCCTGGATGCTGCCTGACCTGCTGTGCTGTTCCAGCAATAAAGTTTCAACTTTGATCTCCAGCATCTGCAGACCTTACTTTCTCCTCCAGCCAAGCATCAGGACCTTGCGACCTTACTCGGATAATCCAAAATTTGGATAATCGAATGCTGGATAATTGAGGTTTCTTTGTAATTGTGGAAAGAAGAGTGGCAGATCAGAGGAAAAAGTAGCAACACACGCCTAAAAGATTAAGGAGGAGGAAAATGTTAGAGTGCAAGAGGAAGCTAGCCAGAACATAAAAAATAGAGTAAGAGTTTCCAAGGGTATTTAAAAATGAGATGACAAAGGGAGTATAGATCTTATGGGAATTGATAATGGGAAATAGCAGAGAAATTAAATAAATATTTTGCATTGATCTCACCATGGTGGGTATAAGTAACATCCCAGAAATAGTTGTAAATCCACTGCAAATCAGAAAATAGTTAAAAGGTACGGAACAAGTACAATCAAGTAATCAGGAGCATAAGTTGCATTATTGAAATGAACGTGAAGCACACAAATAAGGCAGTCTCAGTACACTTATAAAAGGTTTGGTCAGATCGCACTTGAATTTTTGTGTGCAGTTTCAGTCTCCACATTTAAGGAAAAATATACTTACATTAGAGGCAGTGTATTAACTCATTGGATGAAAGGATTGTCTTATGATGAAACACTAACTAAATTCTGAGTGCACTCTCTGGATTTTACAAGGGTGAGAGATGATGCTCTAATTAAAGCTCATTAACCTGAAACCTTAATTCTTTTTTTCTTCCCCTAGATTCTGCCAGATTTGCTGAGTATTTCCACTGAAAAGCTTTGATAAATTCGCTGCAAGTTAGTTTCCCCTAGCTGGACAGATACTTGGCGTCTCAGGAAGTTGAGAGATATGGGGAGAGGACAGGAAGGTAGAGATGAAACTGAAGATTACATGTGATAGTATAGAATGGCAGAACAGGCTTGATGGACCTTATGGTTTACTCCTGCTTCTAAATCTTGCGATGTTTTGTTCAACCTCATCTGCTGATCACAGACCTTCCAATTTGTCCTTCCTCAGCTTTTCAACACCTCCGTTCTAGCTTAAAACCTGTTAAATCTTTAAATTTCTCCAGCTTTGATTAAAAAAATCTAAAGGATTTGTTCTGTGTTTCTCCTACACTGGTACTTTATTGTCAGTATTTTCAGTTATCATTTCAGATTTGCAGCATTTGCTTTTGTATTGCATTTGTATTTGCTTTTGTACTGGGTGTTCTGCTGTTGATGTGCTAAACTGTATATTGTAAACTGCTGATTTATATTTGATACTCTAAATGCTTAGTTACTACTCTTGGTCTTTACTTTGTCTCTTGCATGCATCCACCTGCCTACTCACTTATCCCCACCAGTACACATGTATATATGTTCATGTACACATGCTTACCTGCTTGAGACTTGGTTGGACTACTTAAATATAATGTTATACTGTGATAAAGCTTTTATTGGTTTAGTAGTTTTTCTATCTATGTTATGTATAAAGTGCATTCATCAGAACTATATTAATTTTGATCACGAGGATAATTGTGTCAGTTCACTTTCGTAAAAGGAAATGAGGCACTATAAATGACAAATGAAGCAAAGGTTTTAAAAGTAACTGCAATTATAAAGCTTCTCAAAACTAACATTGTCTAAAATTTTGTTTCATACTGTGTTCAAGCACAATTGATAGGATTATATGCAAGATTTTTGAGATTCGTATTTGAAAGCAGCTATGTCAAATGTTTCTTTTTGTATTCATATTTTAATGACATTTTTGGTTCTGATATTATGACCCTAATGTTGGGAATCTCAAAATACAATATTGCATTGTATGATCTAATTAATTTTTAGCATCAGTTTTCTTTTTAAAATAAGTCTGTTTGCTGGCTGCTTCTACAATACACAGTCTTCTGAAGGGTGTTGTAGGTTGGTGAAAGGAGCAATAAAATATACTTGTACGTTTTAAGTTTTCCCTTTATCATTTTATTTCTACAGATCTTCAGGGAGGGAGAAGATAGGTTATGAATTAGGTTAACCAAATAACAACCACATTTTCTGCTAATGATATTGATGCAGTAACTGAAATCCTTAATGTGGTAACTCTAAACTGTGTGCTATTTCCGTCAAGAGGAAACTTCCTTTTGTGTTACTTGAAGATAACACTCAGTGACTACTTATTATCAATGCAAATGTTTGTGCAGTTTCCTTTTTCCTGTGTTAGTTCTTCATAGAATATGTTCTGTTTCTTTGCCCCTGGGAAAACATTCACATAAATATGCAAGATAAATAACACCCCACCTATATCTTGTAGTTTTCCCCTGAGTTTCTTGAATAACTAAAATAAAATACTATTTATTCGTAAGTTTCTTAAGTGACAGTGGGAACTTTTAAGATGAACAGATTTGAGTCATGTTGACAGCTGTTCATATACCCTATCACACTTAATAGCTGACTAGTTCTAAGGTCTTAAAAGTTTGACTTTAGATGTGCAGTTTGCCAGTGATGTCAAAATTATCCTGATGTCATGTTATGCAGTAGATGCCTTTAATATATCAAGGAGAAATAATAATATCAAACAAACATTTAATCTTTGCATTTATTATCCTTTTTAATACTTTTTTTAAAAATAGTGTAAGATATAAAGAGAAAGATAGAGTTTGAATGTTATATTTCATAATTACTCAGTTTTATAACTTGTCTTTCACAATTAGTCAGTTAGCTGGCTGACACTTGTCTCTCATCATGAAAACAAGGTCAGTATAAAGAGTATTCAAATTATGCCAGCTGTTGATTTATTTGCAGGTGTGGTTGAGGAAAATGTATTTAGCACTCCAGAACTGTGGGACCATTCTATTAATATTCTGATTTGCAGCTACCAGTACTTGTGCCTATTAAAAAAAAGTACTTAACCAATGATACACACAGCATTCCTAGAGCCAATAAGAAGCAATATTATATGCTTTTGGGTATAGCCCATTTTATGTTTAGTCATAGCACTAGTGTTCTGTAATTAGTTTTTAAATTAATTTTCTATTTCTATTTAATTCAGGTAATAGAATAGATTTTCAGTGTCAGACCTACTATGGAATGCTTAGATTGAAAAGCTAATTTATTTGTTTCTCAAGCCTCAGTTGAAACTCACTTGGTGCATTATTTGTTGCTTAGCAGCACTATTTGAATTATTGTCAAAACAATGGTACTTGTGTGGCCCATAAATATTCTAAGCATATCACTCCTCCATTGGCTTGAAAAAGCAGCAGAATTTGCTATGCAGTAGTTTAAAAAGAAACATTGTCTTTTAACGTGACTCGGGCTTTGATCAGATTTAGGCATTGTGTTAAATGTGTGAGGAAACTGATATTTGTAAAATGCTGTAGACTACACATGCATTGCAAGTCTGTCAGTAAGGACTGTAATATCTATTTTTGAGCTCAACTATGTTTGATGTGAATTTCTATTTCAGTGGTACCACCCAACTGTATCCATTACCCTTTTCAATTCTAATTACTAAATCAATCATGGCACAGAGATCAGCTGTAGCCATGGAAGTTAATATGCAATCACAAGCATTGAAATGGTAGGGATTATATGATACATTCTGCTCGTGCATTAAACTTGATTTCCCTAATTTTCAACATCCTTAGCTAAGGTGTAAGGATTCCGGTTTTATTAAAACCCAACTAAAAATGCTGAATTTCAAAATGAAATTGATAACAATAAACACTAGAAATCAAGGTACAAAGCATTCCTGGAAAATGAACTCCTACTTGCATGATTGTGAAGGGAAAGTAGGACCAAGGGGTTCATTCTGTACATAGTAGCTTGTCTACATTAATTATGTGTTTACTGACTCAGCTGTGCCAGATTCATTATGAATCTATCAAATCTCAGACGCCATGTGAACCAAAAACTGCAGAAGATTACTCTAATTTTAACATGAGAAATCAGAAAATTTTGATTTCCAAATCAACATCATAGCACCAATATAAAGTGACCCATTTTTTTACAATATCAAAGGTGTCTGAGGTACTCTGCTAGAAATTACTCTAATTTTAACATCATGATATGAGAAATCAGAAAATTTTGATGTAGGAGTCATAAATATAGCAATAATTCTAATCACAGGAAACATTGCAATATATAGTTAACGTGTTGAATTTCCAAATGTAACCCATGATGAAAGACATGTGATCCTAGTGTCCTTTGTTAAGACATTGATTGGTTCAAAAACTAGTCTGAAGCTGAAGATGTTGAACCTGTATTTGCCCATGCCGTTTTTAGATTAGAGTTGGTCTAAGTCATGGTAATTTGTTTTCTCCCTGAGGTCCGGTGCTTAAATTGACTCCTTGCTATAATGTAAAGTGAGAGACTAATTTGAATTGATTAAATGCCTCAGATGTATTGGAATCCACCATTTTCTGTACTTGGCATTCAATGGCACTAGAAGATTTAGAAGTTGAGCCTTATTTTGCTATCCATTGCAGTCCTGATCCAAAATCTGTTTCTACATTTGTGAACAATGAATTCGAATAACATCAGAAAATGTAGGATGATTTACCTTTTTTTAAAAAATCTGAATGTGCATGAAAGCTAAATCAAAAGCTAAATCAAAAGTACAGCTTGTTGCAGATTAGAAATTAATGTAAATCTGCTATTGTATTTCTGGCCTGATCTTTAAGAGCAACCAACCCTCCACTTTGAACTTACATTGTAATCTGTCTCTCAGCAAGCCAGTTGGAAATTAGACTAAGCTATGTAATGTCTGCACAGACAGGCTGTGATTGTTTAATTAGTGTATATGTATAAAATATTGACTGATAAAGTGATGTTAGATATGATCTTTGCATGCTCTTATCACGATGTACCTTACATTATATAGCACTTTCAAATAAACATACTTTTCAAGCAATTCACAGACCCCATATTACAGGAGTTACAAAGCATTAAGCATTGCACATTTACTTTGGTTTAGACAGATTGGCAGTTAAGAAAATCCAATTTTTAAAAAATTGCTCTAGCCTTAGTAAATCTAGTGAAATTAGGTTAGAATACATTAGAGACAAAAGAAATGCAGATGCTGGAATCCTAACTAGACAAGTAGGAGACTGGGAGAACAAAGCAAACCAGGCAGTATCAAGAGGTGGAGAAGTTGAAGTTTCAGGTGTAACCCTTCTTCAGGACTTGGGGTGAGTGTAGAGGGAGCTGCAGATAAAGTGGGTGGCAGAGAGAGAGTGGTGAAGTGGGGATAGATGAAGGTAGGCAGTGGTTAGAAACAAAAACTAATTGCAGATGCTGTGATTAGAGACAAGTGTCAGAATAGCACCGATATAAAGTGACCCATTTTTTTTTACAATACCAAAGGTGTCTGAGGTATATTTTGCTTACTATTTAGCAATCTTTCACAGAATGGTTCTTCATGAAGAACCAATCAGAAAGGATTGAAGCTTCACATATCCATTATTCTGATAAGATGATGGTTTATTTGCAAACTGAGATAGAGTCATAGAGATAGAAAGCATGGAAACATGCTGACCAGATATCAGAAATAAATCTAGCCCCATTTGCCAGCATTTGGCCCATATCCCTGTAAACCCTTCCTCTTCAAATACCCATCCAGATGCCTTTTAAATGTTGTAATTGTACTAGCCCCCACCACCTCCTCTGGCAGCTCATTCCATACGCGTACTACCCTCTGTGTGAAAAAGTTGCCCCTTTTAAATCTTGCCCCTTTCATCTGAAACCTGTGCCCTCTGGTTTTGGACTCCCCGTCCCAGGGAAAAGACCTTGTATATTTACCCTAGTCATGTCCCTCATGATTTTATAAACCTTTCTATAAGATCACCCCTCAGCCTCTGACGCTCAGGGAAAATAGCCCAAGTCTATTCAGCCTCTCCCTATAGCTCAAACCCTCCAACCCTGGCAACATCCTTGTAAATCTTTTCTGAACCCTTTCAAGTTTCACAGCATCCTTCCTGTAGCAGGGAGAACAGAATTACATGCAGTATTCCATTAAAAAAATCGCACAACATCAGGTTATAGTCCAACAGGTTTATTTGGAAGCATTAGCTTTCAGAACGCTGCTCCCTCATCAGGCACTTTGAAAACTAGTGCTTCAAAATAAACCTGTTGGACCATCACCTGGTGTTGGGTGATTTTTAACTTTGTCCACCCTAGTCCAACACTGGCTCCTCCACATCACAGTTTTCCAATAGTAGCCAAATCAATGGCTTGAACAGCCGCAACATGACCTTCCAAGTCCTATATTCCATGCACTGACCAATAAAGGAAAGCGTACCAAATGCCTTCATCACTATCCTGTCTACCTGCAACTCTACTTTCAAGGAGCTATGAACCTGCAATCCAAGGTCTCTTTGTTCAGCATTAAGTGTATAAGCCCTGCCCTGATTTGCTTTACCAAAAATGCAGCACCTCAGATTTACCTAAATTAAACTCCAACTGCCACTCCTTGTCCATTGGCCCATCTGATCACGATCCTATTGTACTTTGAAGTAACCTTCTTTGCTGTCCACTACGCCCCCAGTTTTGGTGTCATCTGCAAACGTACAAACCATTCCTATGTTCACCTCCAGATCATATATATAAATGTCTATCTGCTTCTGGGATTTACTTATTGTAGAAATAATGAAAAGGTTATATTCTGAGAATATATAAATGCTGGAAGTATAGAGTGCTGTTTGAACTGATATCAGGGACTTAGTGCCTGGCAGTAAGGCAAAATGCGGAATTGGGGTGTTTTTCAGTCAGAGCTAGCCTCTGGTGGGAAACTGATTAAATTTCAGATTTTCATTTGAAGGATCCCTGAATTGAGATGACTTACAGCTAGCTGGGTCAGATGAACTGTGGACCTAATTTGGAATGCCCACAGCAGCCATCATTTGAGGGAACTGAGATGTTACAGAGAAATCTGGAAATACCTGTTTTGCAGGCTTAATGACAAGTAGTCCTTTGAAATGCTGAACAATGATTAAACAAGCATTTTGGTTGTTTTCATTTACAGATGAACGTGAAGCTGTTCAAAAGAAGACTTTCACAAAATGGGTAAACTCACACTTGGCACGGGTGTCTTGCAGAATCACAGATTTGTACACAGACTTGCGCGATGGCCGAATGCTGATCAAATTACTTGAGGTGTTGTCAGGAGAAAGACTTGTAAGTATTGAATTGCCAAAAAACCAATAATATGTTCTATTTTTCTCACACATGCTTGTAAACTATGGAAGAATATGTATATTAAATTAAAATTTAATACATAAATTGCAGCTTCAGTTGTAACCTTTTGAGAAGGAAAGAATGGCTTTAATTACAGCAACAGTTTTGCTTCGGGCTGAAAGTAATTTCATTATTTATTAAAAGTTATTCTGACTAGTAAAAATATTTAATAGTGATTTTTTTTAAAACGAATATTCCTTGGCTTTCTGGAGATGATGTCCTTTAGCTCAGTTGGCTGGGAAGCTAGAATGTGGCACAGAATAATGTCAACAGCATGAGCTTGATGCTTACATCAACTGAGGTATTACTTGTATCTTGCTCCTCCCCTTACCCCTTTTGTGATATCATGGCATATTCCATTATTAACAAATCTTGGATTTTGACGATGCTACTGAAAATACCAAATCTCTTTATTTTGCGTTGTTTTTAATCGTGGATTGAATAGAACAAGTACCATTGCTAAAATCAAGGCTTTTGGAAAGGGTTGCTACACCTTTTAAAAGGAATCTTCCAATATGTATTGCTGTAAATGTTGTTTACATTGCTGTTATACAAGTAATAGTGTGGAGGTTACTGCAGCTGAGCTGGAGCTAGGGCTAGGGATATGTACAAAGGAAGATTAAGCAAGCAACAAATAGCTGTTTGATCGGTGGGGTAGTGATAAGTCGTTGATGATCTTCTGCCTGCCAATAACTACATAATTGGCTCATGTTGCTGAACAACTTGTGGTGTGAATGTTAAGATGAAAAGCCATTGGACCTTCAGAAAGGTTTCTGCCCGTACTCTACAGTAAAAGAAAACACCCATAGCCTGAAGAAAGTCAGTTTATTTTCCCTCATGAATTGCTGTAAAGTGTTGTCTTTAGTCAGTAATTCAGGTACCTTCTAATTTGAGAACGAGTTGTACCTCCTGCAAGAAAATGAAAAACACTGGGGGAAAGAGATCAATGAATAGCAAGCCCTGACAAGTCAAAAGAATAACCTCAGTAAACCCCGTGGACAGGAACAATTAAATTGTCTTTCCAGCTTGTCCCTTCACCTGCTTTTGTCTGTTTATATATGTCCACATGCATGTAAGGGGAGTTTTATAAGGGGTTTATATGTTGATGGTTCTTTGTTTTTCCTGTAGCTATAAACAATTTACAGTATTTGAAATAAATAATAACCTCTAAGTGCAGAAACCTGGTCCATGCTTTCTATTAACCTGGGTGCAAAAGACAGGTAAACTTATGAGTTTTGCATTCTTTTTGATTTCCAGAGCACCACTCCAGTGAGATATGATAGTACATCAAGAGCATGATGCAAAAAGAGCTCAGCGTCATCATTTTATTTTTGCTGTTAAAATTTTGAATGAAAGCTCTTAGCATGGCCATTGCTGAGCTCTGGTGCCATATTTTCTATCTGGTGTGCTTTAATAAAATATGAACTTAAAAATGTTACATTTGAGATGTAATATTTATCAGAGTAAGTCCATGTGTAGCACTGGCCTTACAGGTTTCAGCTATTCAAAGAATCCTACAGAAATCTTAGACGTGAGATTGCTTGAGGGAAGAAAGCTATTCCAAATGCATAAATAAAATTATTAATAGTTATTGTGCCATCATTTAAGGTCATCACAGTTATTACTTTTAATTGTCCTTGTTTATGATTTAAACAGTTTAAATTTGAAACTTGGGAACAGATCTTGAGATTGAAAGTTGGAGTTGAGAGGCAGGACCAATCACACCACTATGGTCCCATCTCTGTCAGGCTGCCAAAAACAGGATTTTCCCAATGGAAGGGACCACTTTGTGCCAGAGTTAGGCAGACACAAAGCAGGATGGCACTGGAGCAGGCCTACCAACCAGAACTGGGCATCTCACCATATCCTCCCAGCATCAGGCTGCTCAGCTACCCTGGACTTTGAGATCCTGCACAAGGTCTAGTACTCAATTTCCTCCTTTGGGAAATTGCTGTAAGGAATCTTCACTAACCACCACCTGCAGACATACACGAAGGTTGCTGGCTAAAAGAGAATTATCCTCCCAGTGCTCCTGTGACTGGAAAGCCTGAGACATTTTGTTGATACCTGAGAAAGCTTGAGACATATCACTGCACAAAGATGAGCATTCCCCCAGGAGGTAGGCATCTTGAACATAGAGGTAACCATTCCTAGACAGCAGCTGCACAAGTCTCTGCATCAAAATGCCAAATACTTACCTTTTAACATGCACTCTTGACTCTCATCTAGCTCCTGAGAGAACAAATATTTTTTTAGGTACCCTAGTCCCTACTTGAAGATTGGCTTCGACCCCAGTAGTTAGAAAAAGAATGCACTGGACTATGCATGATGGGAAGATCTGCTTCATCAAGGTGTAGCTTTCTTCGAAGCGAATGATGAACAAAGAAGAATGAGAGTAAGAAGAAAGCTCAAGAAAGCACACAACCCCTTGTTGACCATTGATTGACCATTAAACTTGACTAATGATTGACTGCCTGTGTGGAATATGCATTTAGATTATTTTGATGCTGTTTGTTCCTTAGACTTTTACTTCCATTTTCCTTCACCTCTGCATTTCACTGACCTCACTCCTATCTCTTAAGGAGAAAGTGAGGTCTGCAGATGCTGGAGATCAGAGCTGAAAATGTGTTGCTGGAAAAGCGCAGCAGGTCAGGCAGCATCCAGGGAACAGGAGAATCGACGTTTCGGGCATAAGCCCTTCTTCAGGAATGAGGAAAGTGTGTCCAGCAGGCTAAGATAAAAGGTAGGGAGGAGGGACTTGGGGAAGGGGCGTCGGAAATGCGATAGGTGGAAAGAGGTCAAGGTGAGGGTGATAGGTCAGACTGGGGTGGGGGCAGAGAGGTCAGGAAGAAGATTGCAGGTTAGGAAGGCGGTGCTGAGTTCGATGGATTTGACTGAGACAAGGTGGGGGGAGGGGAAGTGAGGAAACTGGTGAAATCCGAGTTCATCCCTTGTGGTTGGAGGGTTCCTAGGCGGAAGATGAGGCGCTCTTCCTCCAACCGTCGTGTTGTTGTGGTCTGGCAATGGAGGAGTCCAAAGACCTGCATATCCTTGGTGGAGTGGGAGGGGGAGTTGAAGTGTTGAGGCACAGGGTGGTTGGGTTGGTTGGTCCGGGTGTCCCAGAGGTGTTCTCTGAAACGCTCCGCAAGTAGGCGGCCTGTCCCCCCAATATAGAGGAGGCCACATCGGGTGCAGAGGATGCAATAGATGATGTGTGTGGAGGTGCAGGTGAATCTGTGGCGGATATGGAAGTTTCCTTTGGGGCCTTGGAGGGAGGTGAGGGGGGAGGACAGAACCCCACTGGTCCTCACCTACCACCCCACCAATCTCCATGTACAGCGCATCATCCGCCGTCATTTCCGCCACCTCCAAACGGACCCCACCACCAAGGATATATTTCCCTCCCCTCCCCTATCAGCATTCCGTAAAGACCACTCCCTCCGTCACTCCCTCGTCAGATCCACACCCCCCACCAACCCAACCTCCACTCCCAGCACCTTCCCCTGCAACCGCAGGAGGTGCAAGACTTGCGCCCACACCTGCCCCCTCACCTTCCCCTCCCACTCCACCAAGGATATGCAGGTCTTTGGACTCCTCCATCGCCAGACCACAACAACACGACGGTTGGAGGAAGAGCGCCTCATCTTCCGCCTAGGAACCCTCCAACCACAAGGGATGAACTCGGATTTCACCAGTTTCCTCATTTCCCCTCCCCCCACCTTGTCTCAGTCAAATCCATTGAACTCAGCGCCGCCTTCCTAACCTGCAATCTTCCTGACCTCTCCGCCCCCACCCCAGTCTGACCTATCACCCTCACTTTGACCTCTTTCCACCTATTGCATTTCCGACGCCCCTCCCCCAAGTCCCTCCTCCCTACCTTTTATCTTAGCCTGCTGGACACACTTTCCTCATTCCTGAAGAAGGGCTTATGCCCGAAACGTCGATTCTCCTGTTCCCTGGATGCTGCCTGACCTGCTGCGCTTTTCCAGCAACACATTTTCAGCTCCTATCTCTTAAGGCAGCTTTCTTTCTCTTCCATTTTCTTTTTTCTTCTTTCCCCTCCTTAGAGGGATAAGCATCTCTCTCCAAAGAAGCACCAAGAACATTTCTTAGGTTATAAACTAATATGATTGCAAAATCATTCGTACATTTGCCTTTCCTAGTATTCCTTGTAGATTTTGGGTGAACTCATTATGTAGCTCTCAAAGGATATATTATTGCTGTAAATATTCCTTGTCTTCAGTCACATTACAAATTGTAAAATGGGTAATGTTAAAATGGGCTCAATTTTTAAGAATGCAAGCTAATTGATTAAATGTTCTGGCCTCGTTTCTCATGAACTCCAGTGCCTTTCAACATGTGGTCATATCATGTGGTACACACATGCAGTAAAAAACTCTTTGGAATTTTGTTTTCCTTCACAAAATGTTCTAGGGTCTCTAGCAGTCACCTGAATGACTACAGATCTTCTTGCCAAACAATGCCAGCATTCAATACTCCTTTAATTTTAGTAACAGCATAGTTTATGCATTGACGCTCAAACGTGGAGTTTGAGCAGTCATCTAACTGAGAGGTTACATTGCTATCAACTGAGACAGTTTAAATGGCTATTGTTGAATCCTGCTTTGAAAAGGAATAAAGATTAATATTTAACCAGTTATTGTTTCAGTAACATTGTGTTGCAGATTGCTATCTGTGTGATGAATGAATTATTGTTTTTTTTTAAATTTAGTAGGGTGGTGTTAATTGTGAATCCAGAAGTAAGGATCTCATGCAGTCAGAACAATTCCAATTTTTTCGATTGGTCCAACCAAATGCTGAGGCAACTGAAGTCATTATCTTCAGTATCTGTTGCAAACCTTGTTACCAGCTATCAACTCAATTTTTCTTCACAGACAGATAATTGCCTTCTTATTTGACCCATAGCTGAGCTTCTAACCTCATACTGTCTTGATCGCCAAAGCCATCCACATTCAACTCCTTAATGTTGTCCATCTTTGTCTCTGCTTCAGCTCATTTTCCACAGAAACCATTATCCATACCGATGTTATCTTTAGACCAAAGTATATTAATATTCTCCCAATTAGTGTTAAACTCATTAGTTGGGCTTGCAACTTGTCCTCTTATCCATCCCTGTATTAGCTCTTTGTTTGAGCTGAAAATGTGTTGCTGGAAAAGCGCAGCAGGTCAGGCTGCATCCAGGGAGCAGGAGAATCGACGTTTCGGGCAAGAGCCCTTCTGCGCTTTTCCAGCAACACATTTTCAGCTCTGATCTCCAGCATCTGCAGTCCTCACTTTCTCCTTAGCTCTTTGTTTGACAACAATTTGATTTTAAAATTTTTGTTCTTGTTTTAAAGTCTCTACACAGTTTCTCTTCTCCTATCTCTATAACCTCTTGCTATCCCTACAACTTGTGATCATTTGTGCTGCTGTATACCTTGATTTAATGCTGCGTACAATTTACGACTGTGCCTTGACCTGATTATGTTCTGAGCTCTAGAATTTTCTCCCTAGAACCTGTCCATCTCTCTATCACACTTCTCTTTAAAGACTCTCCTTAAACCTATCTCTTTGCCTATCTGGATTATTTTCTAAGAAGAAATCTGTTAATTGTTTTGAGAATTAATATTTCCCCTGT
Source organism: Chiloscyllium plagiosum (assembly GCF_037043375.1). Classification (NCBI taxonomy): domain Eukaryota; kingdom Metazoa; phylum Chordata; class Chondrichthyes; order Orectolobiformes; family Hemiscylliidae; genus Chiloscyllium; species Chiloscyllium plagiosum. The sequence continues at coordinate 60,935,987 of NW_028270148.1, forward strand.
TAATTTAATCTAGAGTAATGTTGGGAATAAAAGGGAAAGGTATTGTGATCAGTGAAAAACAATGTATTTGCTGCTGACCTTTAAGAAAGCAGTCCATTAAAATTTCTGAGCCATGGATTAGTTGTTAGAAATATCTCTTTGAATCTTGCACCAAGTCAAAGAGTGTCAAGTTGAAAGTAAGCATGCAGATGCAGCAGGCGGTGAGGACGACAAATAGTATATTGGCCATCATAACGAGGATTTAGATACAGCAGCAGGCATGTCTTGCTGCAGTAGTACAGGGCATTGGTAAGACCATACCTGGAATATTGTGTGCATCTTTGGTCTCCTTACTTGAGCAAGGATGTTATGACTACGGAGAGAGTCCTGGGTATAGCAAGATTGGTGTTTGGGAAGAGCCTGGATGACTTAGGACTATATTCACTACTAGAGTTTTTAGAAGAATTGGGAGGGAAGCTCATAGAAACCTGTAAAATTCTAATAAAATTTGACACGATAGATGCAGAAAGGATGTTCTCAATCATTGGGGAGTGCTGAACCCAAGGTCAAAGTCTTCAGGATAAAGGGTAGCCTTTTTAGGAAAGAGACAAGAAGAAATTTCTTCACCCGGAGAGTGGTGAGCCATTGGAATTCTGTGCCACAAAGTGGTGAAGATGAAATATTTAATGATCTTAAGGAGATAGATTTTATTTCTTGAGGCTAAAGGGATCAAAGGATGTGAGGAGAAAATGGGAACAGGGTACTGAATTGACTAATCAGACATGATTGTATTGAATGGCAGAGCAGTCTCAAAGGGCTAAATGGCCTATTCCTGCTCCTATATTCTATGGTTCAAAGTTTTGTAAACTGCTGGTATGTTGAAATATTTTCAGAGCAAACCTGGAAGTTAAAAACTCTGCATCTTTCAATTTTAATTTTAAAAGAATATAGATGATAGGGATATACACATGGATTAAATACAAGCTCATATAATTATAAATCACAAAATAAATATCTTGCATTTCTCCAGCTATGGGTTTGAAGATGGGGGGACACAAAATGAAGTTGTTTTCCTCCAACCACCCACTCTCCCCAGAACTGTAAACTTTTGCAGGCATAGAGGAAGGATCAGGTGGCCACCTACTTTGGGGCCAATTGATGGATACTTAAATGCCTCATCTTGCCTTCTGATTTTTTTTTTTAATAAGTGGTTATCAATAGACCCAAGTATGGGTAAACTGCCCAATTCTTACCTTATCCTTGTACAATCTTACAATGACTTCACCCTTCCCGATACTTAACTGGAGGAAATTTCTTCACATGCAGTATCAGTTGGTTAAGCAATGTGATAGCAACAATAGAGAAATAGAAGGTTCTGATGAAGAGTCACTGGATTCAGAAGATTAACTCCACTTTCTGTCCACAGATGCTGCCAGACCTGAGTTCTCCAGCAATTTCTGTTTTTGTTATAGAGTTGTCGAGTAAAGTGGTGGTGGTGAGGTCGAGCTGGTCATCAGAGTACATGTGAAAACTAATGTTTTGCTTTTATGATATCAAGAAAGAACAGCATGTAAGTGAGAAAAAGGAGGGAACCAAGTATAGATCCATGGGAACGCCAGATGTAATGGTGTAAAAGCAAGAAGAGAAGTCATTCAAAGTGTTTTTTTTCTATATTTCAATAAGAATGGAACTGGGTGAATATATTTGCTATGATAGGAGACAAATAAAGTAGCTGAAAATCATTGGGACTATGATAGCCTATGGAGTTCCCATATAGGTGTCTTGTAGCTGAAATTATTGACTTCCAACACTCTCAATCATCTTTCTTTGTGCTCAAATGCTACCTTTTTGTCAAGGGCAATCACACTGAATTTTCCTCTTGAGCCCATCTCTTTTGCCCGTGTCTGGATTGAAACTGCAGTGAAGTCAGGAGCTGAGTGGACCTGGCAGAAACCAAACCGCTTCACTGAGCAAGTTATTGTTGCACTGCCAATAATATATTCCATTGCTTCAATGATAATTAAATCTTAACTTACAGGGTGGTAGTTGGCCAGGTTGGATTTGACCTGCTGTTTGTGGACACGACATATCTAGATAATTTTTCATAATCCCGGATAGATGTCAGTGTTGGATTTGTACTAGAACCACATAGAACACTATTTTTCAGAACTTTTGTTGGAAATTTCTCACTTACAAGCATGCGAATTAGGAATAGGAATAGGCCATTCAGCTCCTTCAGGCTGCTCTGTCATTTAATAAGATCATGGCTGGTCTTATTGTAATGTCAAATTAATATTCCGACCTGTACCGATTACAGTCCTCCCCTCCTTGCTTTAACATGAATAAATCTATTCCTACCTTAAAAATATTCAAGGATTCTGTTTCCACCAGCTTTTCGTGAAGTGAGTTCCAAACACTAATCTCTGAGAGATACAATTAATCTCATTTTTGTTGTAAGTGGGCAGTGTTATCATTGACCCCTAATCCTAGATTCTCTCATAAGGAGAAAATCCTCTGTATATCTAGTCTGTAAAAATCCATTAAGATTTTACTTTTCAATCGAATTACCTCTTACTGTCCAGTGAATACAAGTCCAGCCTGTCCAATGTTTCCTCATAGAAAATTTCCCATTCCAGATATTATCCTTTAAAATTTGGCTGAACTGCCTCCAGTACATTTATATCCTTCCTTAAATAAGGTGACTAGTACTATACACTATACTCCTGATGTGTTCTTGCCAGTTCCCGGTGTAACTAAAGCATGACAACTCTGTATTTCATTCCTTTTGCAATAAATGTCAACATTCTGTTAGTTTTCCTAATTAAACAGCTGGAGCTATGTGCTAACCATTTTGTGATTCATACATGGGGACATCCAGAATCCCACTGTATCTCAGATCTCTACAAGCTCTCACAATTAGATTATATGTTTGTAATTCTTCCTGCCAAAATGGAGAGTTTCATATTTTCCCATGTTATATTGCATTTGCCATGTCTTTGTCTACTCAGTTAACCCACAGTGAATCTTTCTGTAGCTTCCTTTTATCCTGTTCACAATTTACTTTCCTATCTATTTTGCACTGTCAGCAAGTTTGGCAACTATATTTCCATCCTATCATCCAGTCATTCATATAAACTGTAAGCATTTTGAGATCTCAGCTGAAATTCCTGTGGTACACCACTAATCACATATCACCAATCTAAAAAAGACTAATTTACACCTACTCTCCACTTCCTCTTAGCCAGCCAGTCTTCTATCAACACTAGTGAGCTGTCTTGACAGTTTTTAATTTTTTCAATAACCGTTGAGGTGATGCATTATCAGATGCCTCCTAGAAATCTGAGTATTGTACATCCACTAGTTACGTTTTATTCGCAGCACATGTTACCCTCTCAGAGAATTCCAAGAGATTGGTTAAACATGGTTTCCTTTTCACAAAATCATGCCGACTCAGCCTAATTCCCTTAAACTTAGCCAAATGTCTTCCCATAACTTCTTTAATAATATTTTCCAATGCAATTTCTATGACTGGCATTAAGCTAACTAGCCTGTGCTTTCCTACTGTCTGTCTCCCTCTGTGTTTGAATAAGGAGGTTACATGCACTATCATGTAATCTACTGGTATCTTGCCTGAATAAAATAAGTTTTGCAAAATTAAAATTAATCAAAACTGCATCAACTATCGCACTAGCCACTTCTTTTAAGATCCATAGATGAAGTCCATTAGCCCGCATCTCTAACCATCACTCTGTTCCTTCCTTCCTTTCCTGATTTGTCATTACTTCTGAAATGTTACTTGTATCCTCATACAAAGATTCATACAAAATACCTTTCAATTAATCTGCGTTGTTCATGTATCTGTCATAATGCCATCTGCATTATTTTACATTACTAATTCTCCAGTGTTCCTATCTAAAAGAGCAGCATCCACTTTCTTTACTCTTTTCTTCTTTATGTAGTAACAGAAACTCTTGTTATCCATTTTTTGTATTTATGATTAGCTTTTTTCCTCATTCTAATATTTCCCTGCCATTAATTTTTTGATCATTCTTGCTGTTTTTATATTCTGTCCAATCTTCTGGCCTGTCACCTTCCTTTGCAATAGTTATATACCATTTTTTTTTAGTTTGATACTATCTTTAGCATTTCTAGTTGGCCACAGTGGTGGGGTCTGGACTTTAGGTGTTTTCTTATTCCTTGGAATGTATCTATTCCATATATTCTATTTCCTTAAATGTCAGAGAACGCATCCCTGTTTACTTTATTCTTGAACCTAATTTACCAGTTCATTTTCATCAGCTCTGCTTTCATCTCCCAATAGTTCCCCTTATTTAACTTTTTAAGAATAGCCTTTGACCCACTCCTCTCTCCTTCAACTAAATGTAAAATTCAGTCATATTATGATCATTTACTACCTCGGAACACCTTCACTGTAAGATCATTAACTAATTCTATTTCATTGTGCAATGTCACATTTAGTAGAGTTAGCTCTCTGGTCAGCTCTAGAACATGCTGTTCTCAGAAGCTATCTTGAAAATTTCAATGAACTCCTCATCGATGCTACACTTGACAACTGACTTTTCCAGGTGATCAGTAGATTAAAATCTAACAATTATTAGCATGTCTTTCTGACATAATATAATATAATATTTCTTCCTTTATGCTCCACCCTACTATTCAGTTACTGTTCGGGGGCCTGTATACCACTTCCATAAATGACTTTTTGCCTTTATCATTTCTCATTTCTATTTCCACATCTTAGTTCCCTGAATTTACGTTATCCCTTGCTTTTATGCTAATACTCTGTGTGACAATGCTGCTCCTTTGACAAGGTTATGTTGTCCATGGTTTTCTTTTCAGAATGGTTGTAAACCCAGACACTCCAGGAGGTCCAGGTTTGAAGGGTTTTAGGGCCAATTTGTTTATAGCTAACATATGCTGCCTCAGGCAAAAGGGTTTCAAGATGTTTAAAAAAAACGCTTGTATATTGAAAGTGAAGTGGCCAGTTTTCTTGCTTGGTTTGGTTTGGATTTAGCGGTCTGGCTGTTCATTGAAAGCAGTCAGTCAGTTTGAGGCTGCTGTTCCAAGGAACAGCTACATGGAAGAGGATGTTCCATGCTGAATCTCTCTGTCATTTCTCTCTCGCTCTCTCGTGCACTCGCTCGCTCTCTCTCGCGCTCTTGCTCTCTCTGTGTCTCCCCAACTCTCCCCCTCTCCTGTAAGATCCTGTGTTTCATTCGTTTTTGTTTGCCAGGGGTCTTTGTGGGGATTGTCGTAGGAATTTTGAACAGCATCAATAAGTTGGGTAATCTTTTGGTTTGCAGATAAATAAGTTATTCTATATTCTGTTCTCTTTTGTGTGTATTTCATTCGGTAATCTTGCAAGTAAATTCTGTTTTGTTTAAAACTAAGTGACTGGGCCAGCTACATCACTCTGGTATATCCATTTTACACTACCTTAAAACAAGTAGCAAAGTTAGGGAGTCGGGAATACTTTTAGAAATGTTTTGAGAGGGTCTGACCCTGGCCGTAACAGACTGGGGGAAATTTGCAGGATTTGTTCTGTTGTTCAGATTTGGTATTAAGGTTGCCTGGCTCGAAGGCAGTGAGTGCTAGGTGTTAGTGTCTTTTGTTCTGGGTGTTGATTTTGGTTGGTTTAAACCATGCTTGGGAAACTCTTTCAGTCACTAAGAGTTTTCTGGCAGTGGAAGAATGGGACTTTGGAGGTTTTACAAAATGTGATTAAAGTCAAGCTACTGGAATTAGCAGACAAGTTGGGGTTGGAGCTGCCTCCTCCCCATAATGAAAGGAGAGATAATTACAAACATAACTCAGTATTTAAATTTGTTGGAAACGCCATCTGAATCTTTAGAGATGGCTAAAGTTCAGTTGAAATGAAGTAGCTTGAGTTAGAGGCTAAAGACTAGGAAAGGGCCACAGAAATGAAACTCTTTGTTTGAATTACGATTAAAAGCAGGGGAAAGAGAAAAAAAATGAAAAACCCCAGCAGAATAAAAAGGAAAGGACTAAATCGCCTTAGCAGAACAAAAAGAAAAGAGAGCGCGAAGGGAGAGAAAAGCGGAGTGAGGGAAGGATGAAAGAGAGGGAGATTGAACTTCAGGAAATGATACTTAGACAGGAAAAGTCAGCTTAAAAGGATGTAGATGAAGGTGAAGATAAGCTTGGTAAGGAAGAGAGTGAGAGTGAACAAACTCATGGTAGCCAAAGACCTGGTGAGAATCTATTTCAATATATTCAAGTATTGCCTAAATTTGATGGTAAGGATGTGGAAGCCTTTTTATCTCATTTGAAAAGGTGGCTAAACAAATGCAGTGGCCAGTGATTATGTGATCCAAACAAAACTTGTAGGTAGAGCGAGTGAGGTATTTGCATCACTATCAGAGGAGGTATCTGAGACCTATGAGGCGGTGAAGAAAGCTATCTTAAGTGCATATGAGCTCATGCCAGAAGCCAACAGACATTTCGGGAATCTAGGAAGGCACCCTGGTCAAACCTACATTGAGTTTGAAAGGATCAAACAAGGCAATTTTGCTAGGTGGATAAGGGCATTAAACATACAGTAAACCTATGACGCTCTTAGACAGATGGTAATTTTGAATGAGTTAAAAAATTCACTTCCTGAAGTAGAACTCGTGGAAGAGCAGAGAGTTAAAACGGCAAGATAACAGCTAAAATGGCTGATGACTATGAGTTGGTCCATAAATCAAAGATTGGCTTCCAACATCAATTTCAATCCATGAGGGATAGAAATTGGGGTAAAGAAAAATCCTCACATGGAAAGGGAAAGGTAGATCTCAGTGAAGATCATAAGGATAACTTACCACAGGGTAAAAAAGAAACCCTTGAAAGGGAAAGAGAAGTTTAAAAAGCTGTGGTGTTTTCACTGCAACAAAATAGGCCACATGAAACCATAGTATTGGTAGGTTAGGAAAAGCACTGGGAAGCCAACTGTAGGAAAACAGAATAAGCCAGTGAATTTTGTTGAAGTGGTAATGGAAAGCACAGTGGAGGCTAGAAAGTTTCACCGAAATGTATAACCTGGTCAGAGTTTGGTTCAGGAGGAAGTGCCAGATCTTCTTGAACCATTACCTGAGAAGGTAAAGTTTACTCATGTAGGTGAGTAGCAGCAGGTAAAGAGATTACAATATGAAAAAACCCAAGAACTTCTCAATCATTTTGATTTTGAAAGATGAGGAGATAAGTACCTTTTGAAGGACTATTGTCAGAAAAGGTGCAAGTACCAGGAATTCACAGTGAGACAAGAAGCACTCAATTATGTAAAGTGAAGTTAGAGTGGCCAATGAAGAATGGAGATGTCATGGTAGGAGTATTGGGCAAACTTTCAGCTCCAGGTATACAATTTGTCTTTGCTAACGATACAGCAGGTTCACAGGTAAGGTTGCTGCCTACAGTGGTTGAAAAGCCAGTAGAAACTCAGGCAATTGAACTACTGCAGCACACATATCTTTGGATTTTTCCCGACTGTGTGTTATGAGGTCACAAAGTCCCCAGTTGAAACCGGAAAGAACAAACAGTACAGATAAGAAGGTTGAAGTGGAATTAATAGAGACCCTGTTTGATCAAATGGTTGAGACAAACCAGGAGCAGATACATGACAAAGCAGACATCTATAGCTCAGATAAATTAACTGAGTTACAGCAAAAAGATGAAAATTTAAACCAATTATATCAAAAGCCATGCACGGAAAAAGAATCTGAATGTATCCCTGAATGCTACTATCTTAGAAATGATGTCTTAATGAGGAAATGGAAACCATCACATATTCAGGCAGATGAGATATGGGCAGAAATTCATCAAGTCATATTGCCAGTGGGTTATAGAAAGGTGGTGTTGCAAGTGGGGCATGAACTACCAGTGGGGGGACAATTAGGGGTAAGAAAAGCAAGCTAAAATACAAAAGAAATACTGGCGTGGGCTGCGCAAGGATAAGATTGAATTTTGCCAGACAAGTCATACATGTCAAGTAATTGGAAAACCACAGGCAGTAGTAAAACCCACACCTTTAATACCTATTTCTGCATTTGAGGAACCTTTTACAATAATCTTAGGATTCAATCTTGTAAAGACCCTTATCTAAAATAAAAAGTGGAAATCAGTATTTGATGGCATTAATGGATGTGCCTGCTAGATTTCCAGAGGCCATTCCATTATGCAGTATCACAGCTAAAAGGATTGTAGAGGAGTTAGTCAATTTCTTTCACTAAATCTGGACTACCCACAGAGATACAATCAGATCAAGGGTCAAACTTTACATCGAAATTATTCAAGGAAGTTATGGACAGTTTACAATTAAAACAATTCAAACCTACTGCATACCATCCAGAATCACGGAGTGCTAGAAAGGTGGTATCAGACACGAAAGACCATGTTGACGGCTTACAGTCAAGACTATCCAGATGATTGGGATAAAGGAATTCCGTTTGTACTTTTTGCCATCAAAGATGCACCCGATTAAATTGACCAAATTTATTCCATTTAAATTAGTTTTTGGGCTTGAAGTGAGAGGACCACTAAAATTGATTAAGGAGAAATTAGAATGTTAGAATTCGGAGACCACATATTTGGACCTTGGGTCAGATTTTAAGGAACAAATCAATGAAGCAAGGGTGTTGGCTCGTCAGCATTTAAAGATATCACGGTATATAATGAAACGGGAAGCAGACAAGAAATCAAAACCTCGCAATTTTACTATCAGGGATAAAGTGTTATTGTTACTTGCAGTCATAGGTGAACCTTTAAACCAAGGTTTAGTGGACCTTATCAAGTTGAAAGGAAATTGAGTGAGATGAAGTATTTGATAAGGACTCCAGACAGAAATAAATCTCAGTGTGTGTCATGTGAATATGCTCAAAAGGTATTTTGACAAGGAAGGAAAGCAAAGAAGATTGTATTATTGGTTACAATACTGATTGAAGAACCAAGTTATGAGGATTCTGAACTGGACATTTTCCAAATTAAATTGGCCAATGAGGGAATTGATCCAAATTTTTGCCAATCATTGAGTTACCTTCCTGAGGAATATCAAAATGACCTGAAAGAGTTATTACTATCACAGGGGGAGATATGTGGAAATAATAGGTAAGTACTTCCCAGTTTATGCATGATGGAGATACAGGAGATGCTGTTCCGATGAAGCAACATTCTTATAGGCATAACCCTCTAAAGTTGGCACAGCTTCAAAAGGAGATTGAAAGCTTGCTCCAAGACGACACAATCAAAGTGAGTTACAGTGATGGGAGCTCACCCTTAGTAATGGTGCCAAAACCAGGTGGTACCCAATGATTATGAGTAGACTGTTGCAAAGTCAATGTAGTTACAAAGACTGATGCATATCTATTTCCGTGTTTGGAAGAATGTATTGAAAAGGTGGGACTAGCAACTTATGTTTCTAAGTTTGACTTGCTTAGAGGATACTGGCACATAACTTTGTCCTAAAGACTGAAGACAATTTTGGCTTTTGTAATGGACTGTATCAGTTTAAAGTCATGCTGTTTGGTATGAAAGATGCACCAGCCACATTTCAGAGTCTAACCAATAAGGTCATTGCCAGATCACCCAATTGTGTATTTTATATTGATGACCTGGTGATTTTTAAAACCATATGGAAGGAACATTTGCAACATTTATCAGAATTGTTGGATTGAATTCAGGAGGTAGGCTTGGTGATAAACCTGGCTAAAACTGAATTTACCACAGCCCAAGCCACCTTCCTACGCCATGTTATTGGACATGAACAAATGGCCCCACGGAATGAAAAAACAGAGTAATTGAGGAGTTTCAGTACCATTTGACAAAAAGAGCAATACTACTGTTGCTGGGATTGAGTGGATTTTATTGAAAATTCATACCAAATTTTAGCAATGTGGTGGCTCCACTCATTGAATTGCTAAAAAAAGGCAAGAAGTTTCAGTGGACAGCAGACTGTCAGAAGGCACTTAATAGCATGAAAGCTGTGTTAACCACTGCCCCAGTGCTAGCCACGCCTAACTACGCAAAGCCATTCAGAGTGGCTGTTGGTGCGAGTGATGTAGGTGTTTTACTAGGAAAACAATGAGAAGATAGAAAGACTGCTTGTGTATGTCTACAGGAAATTGAACATTCATCAGAAGTATTGGACAGTTGAGAAGGAAACTTTGAGTTTGGTGTTGGCATTACTACATTTCAATGTTTATGTTGCCAGTAATGTATCTGAGACAATCATATACACTGATCATAACCTATTTTTGTGGAGAAATTTAAGGACAAAAATTCCAAACTGTTTAGATGGAGCTTGTTGTTGCAACCATTCATTTTTGAATATTGTGCATGTGACAGGATGAGAAAACATGATTGCTGACACATTGTTGAGACTTGAATGAGAAATGGAGGCATTTGGTGGCAAGAGTAAAACAGACTGAAACAAAATGTAGTAGTGCATGTTTGCATGATTATTGTCAACATTATGCATATGAGTATTGTAGTATACTAACAATTTAAGATTAAGGTGTTTTAAAATGAAGCCATCTTTTGATGTTGATGGTTCTTTTTTTTTGAAAGGGAGGAGATGTGATGATGCTGCTCCTTTAATGACATTATGCTCACCTGGCTTTTTTTCAGAGCCGTCATAAACCCAGCAACTCCAGGAGGTCTAGGTTTGAAGGGTTTTGGGTCAGTTTGATTATAACTAACAGATACTGCCTCAGGCAAAATACTTTCAGGTTTTTTTGGGAAAAACATATTTCGTACAATGAAAGGGGATTGGCCAATTCTCCCAGCTCTGCTTTTCTGTTGTTTGGTTTTGTCTTTAGCAATCTGGCTGTTCATTGAAAGCAGTCAGTCAGTTTGAGGCTGCTGGTCCAAGAAACAGCTACATGGAAGAAGGTGTTCCGTGCTGAATCTATCTGTCACATCTCTCTCTCTCTCTCTCTCCTGTAAGACCCTGTGTTTGATTTTTACCTTCTTTTTGCCAAGGGGTGTTTATGGGGATTGTTGCAGGAATTTGGAACAGCATCATTAAGTTGGGATAATCTTTTGGATTTTTAGATAGATTGTTATTCTATACTCTGTTCTCTTTTGTTTGTATTTTATTTGCTAATCTTGCAAATAAATTCTGCTTGGTTTAAAACTTAGTGACTGGGCCACCTGCATCACTCCTGGAATAAAACAACTCGCAACGTTTGGGCCCAGGCTACTTTCTTGAAATGTTTTGAAGGGGTCTGGCCTGGTCCATAACACACAATTAAATAGCAGAACTACACCTCTACCTTTTCCTAGTGCCAATGCCCCACAAACTGGAACCCAATTTCCATTTTGAGCCATGCATTCATATCTCTAATCTGATATGCCCTATGGCAATTTGCATGTGGTTTCGGTAATAATGCAGAGATTTAAGATTAATCTTTTGAGGCTCTTCTTAATGTGAGGTCGTTCTCCTCATGTTGCCTATACAAATTTCGTTCTTTGTCATGTGTATGTTGTTGATACCTACAAGGACCATAGTAACAGATCCTCCCCCCCTTCCTTGTCTGAGCAGAGGTCCTAAACCTTACCTCCTAGGCAGACAATGCAGAGAACAGTGTTAATCACTCTATCACCCCAAATTACCACTACATTTCTTCTTTTGGCCCTGTCTTGAATAGCATCCTGTAACAGAATCAAATAGTGAATTCACATTCATGCAATAGCTCAGAGGTTCTTTAAACTTGTTTGGATAGTAAGGCGTTCGACAAGGTTATTCATGGTAGACTGGTTAACAAGGTTAGATCAATGGAATGCAGCGAGAATGAGCCATTTAGATATAGAACTAGCTAGAAGATAGAAAACAGAGGGTGGTGGTGGAGGGTTGCCTTTCAGACTGGAGGCCTGTGACCAGTGGTGTGCCACAAGGATCGGTGCTGGGTTTACTGCTTTTTGTCATCAATATAAATGATTTGGATGTGAGCGTAAGAGGTATAGTTAGTAAGTTTGCAGATGACACCAAACCTGGAGGTATAGTGGATAGCAAAGAAGGTTACCTTTAGAGTACAATGGAATCTTGATCAGATGGGGCAATGGGCTGAGGAGTTGCAGATGGAGTTCAATTTAGATATATGTGAGGTGCTGCATTTTGGAAAAGCAAATCAAAGCAGGACTTCTACACTTAATTGTAAGATCCTAGAGAGTGTTGCTGAACAAAGAGACCTTGGAGTGCAGGTTCAAAATTCCTTGAAGATGGGGTTGCAGATAGATTGGATAACAAAGAAGGCGTTTGGTATGCTGTCCTTTATTGGTCAGAGCAGTGAGTACAGGATTAGGGAGGTCATGTTGCGGCTGTACAGGACATTGGTTGGGCCACTTTTGGAATGTCGTGCGTAATTCTGATCTCCCTCCTATTGAAAGGAGTTGCGAAACTTGCAAAGGTTCAGAAAAGATTTACAAGGATGTTGCCAAGGTTGGAGGATTTGAGCTATAGGGAGAGGCTGAATAGGCTGGAGCATCGGAGGCTGAAGGGAGACCTTATAGAAGTTTATAAAATCATGAGGGGCATGGATAGGGTAAGTAGTCTAGGTGTTTTCCCTGGCATCAGGGAGTTCAGAGCTAGAGGGCATAGGTTTAGGGTGAGGGGAGAAAAATTTAAAAGGGACCTAAGGGGCAACTTTTTCATGCATAGGACGAGGAAGTGCCAGAGGAAGTGATGGAGGCTGGTCTGTTTACAACATTTAAAAGGCATCTGGATGGGTACATGAATCGGAAAGGTTTAGAGGGATATGGGCCGCATGCTGGAAAATGGGACGAGATTTGTTTAGGATATCTGGTCGGCGTAGACAAGTTGGACCGAAGGGTCTGTTTCTGTGCTGTACATCTCTATGACTCTAATTGGAAAGGCCAATGCTCGTGTGTTCCTATCCTCTGGGTTAGCTTACCTGCCTCACCCAGAGTCTCACAGCCTTATCCCTAAATCATAAAATCCCTACAGCATGGAAACAGGCCATTTGCCCCAACAAGTCCGAAGAGTAAACCCTACCCCCACCGCCCCACCAAGGCCCGTTCCCCTTCCGTATTATCCTACATTTACCCTTGACTAATGTACCCAACCCGCACATCCTAGAACACTGTGGGGAATTTAGCATAGCCGGTTCACCTAATCTGCACATCTTTGGATTTTGGGAAGAATCCAGAGCATCACGAGGAAACACACAAACAGACAAGGGGAGAATGTGCAAATTCCACGCAGGCAGTCGTCTGAGGCTGGAATTGAACTGTGTCACTAGCGTTGTGAGTCAGCAGTACTAACCACTGAGCCACCATGCTGCCCCTGAACACTGACCAAATCGGACAACCAGACTCTAGGAAGTGTGGCTGATGAGTCCCACTGCCTGTAGTTCAGTCTCTAACTCAAACCCTGAATCAAAGTTGCTCAAATTTGCCGCAGGTGTCCTTGATCTGAATTTAAACTGGCATCCAGCAACTCCTACATGTTGGAACTGAGATACATTACTAGTCCTGCCATCCTTAATGTGCTGTAAGGTACTACTTATTTTCAATTTTAAATTTAGTTATGTTTTTATCTGTTTGATTAACCTTACCACCAGTTGCTATATTATGTTGAAGTTAGGAATTGAATAAATCGTAGTCGCAAACCTTAGATATGTTGTCTTTGCTGTACCAAGTGACTTCAACTGTCTCTTGTTATCACATGGTATAAATTGGATCGGCTGAAAACAGGCATTTGGGATGTTAGGGATCTCCAGGACTGATAGTCAGTTGGTATTTTGGGTCAAAAAACAGTGTTGTACATGGCATGCTTGGTAAAGATAGGAACAGTTTTGGGAGATAGAAAAATGGTTCAAGGATTTTGGACAAAAGAAAGAGTTTAGAAATGGTGGTTTGATTTGATATTTTCATCAGTTCATTAATTTTTCATTGATTGCATTTTTGGAAAATCTCAACAGCACATTCTCTGGAGAAGTGTAGAATTGCTGATGGCCACATCTGGATTTTTATCTCGAACTGCGCAAATAGATTCTGGAAATCACTGTTGGTTTCAATAGAGTAATGACAGAGAATGCTGAACATGTTGCTGTCATTACAACTGCAAACCTTGAGTCTATATTTACTTGGTATGTCAGCAACATAGTTCTTTTGCATGACGTTTGGCATTTATGTGCATATTCCCTCTGTCTTTGTCTATCAGCCCAAACCAACAAAAGGACGAATGCGAATTCATTGTCTTGAAAATGTTGACAAAGCCCTTCAGTTTCTTAAAGAGCAAAGAGTACATTTAGAAAATATGGGATCTCATGATATCGTGGATGGAAACCACCGGTTGACTCTTGGTCTAATTTGGACCATCATTCTCCGATTCCAGGTAAATTCAACAGTGCAGTGAATGTCACTAAGATCTTGATGCTTGCTTTAATTATTATTCTAATTTTTGACCACTTGTTTCCAAGAATGATACCTGTATGTCAGAGGATTATGTTGTGAGGAGAAATTTGTATAATTTAGGCACGTTTTCTCTAAAGCTTAGAAGTTTAAGGGTGAAGTTCAAAGTTTGTGAGAAGATTTGTAGCTCGGGTGCTCGTTGTGGTTCGGTTTGCCGAGCTGGGAATTTGTGTTGCAGACATTTCGTCCCCTGTCTAGGTGACATCCTCAGTGCTTGGGAGCCTCCTGTGAAGCGCTTCTGTGATCTTTCCTCCGGCATTTGTAGTGGTTTGAATCTGCCACTTCCGGTTGTCAGTTCCAGCTGTCTGCTGCAGTGGTCGGTATATTGGGTTCAGGTCGATGTGCTTATTGATTTGAATCTGTGGATGAGTGCCATGCCTCTAGGAATTCCCTGGCTGTTCTCTGTTTGGCTTGTCCTATAATAGCAGTGTTGTCCCAGTCGAATTCATGTTACTTGACATCTGCGTGTGTGGCTACTAAGGATAGCTGGTCGTGTCGTTTCATGGCTAGTTGATGTTCATGGATGCGGATTGTTAGCTGTTTTCCTGTTTGTCCTATGTAGTGTTTTGTGCAGTCGTTGCATGGGATTTTGTATACTACATTGGTTTTGCTCATGCTGGGTATTGGGTATTGGGTCCTTTGTTCTGGTGAGTTATTGTCTGAGAGTGGCTGTTGGTTTGTGTGCTGTTATGAGTCCTAGTGGTTGCAGTAGTCTGGCTGTCAGTTCAGAAATGCTCTTGATGTATGGTAACGTGGCTGGTCCTTTGGGTTGTGGCATGTCCTCATTCTGTTGTCTTTGCCTTAGGCATCTGTTGATGAAATTGCGCGGGTATCCGTTTTTGGTGAATACATTGTATAGGTGTTCTTCTTCCTATTTTTGCAGTTCTGGTGTACTGCAGTGTGTTGTGGCCCTTTTGAATAGTGTCTTGATGCAACTTCTTTTCTGTGTGTTGGAGTGGTTGCTTTCGTAGTTTAGGACTTGGTCTGTGTGTGTGGCTTTCCTGTATACCTTTGTGGTGAATTCTCCGTTCGGTGTTCTCTGTACCATCATGTCTAGGAATGGGAGTTGGTTGGCCATTTCTTCCTCTCTAGTGAATCGGATTGCTGTGAGTGTGGTGTTGATGATCAAGTGTGTGTTCTCTATTTCTGTGTTTTTAATGATTACAAGCACTGAGGATGTCACCTAGACAGGGGACGAAATGTCTACAACACAAATTCCCAGTTTGGCGAACAGAACCACAATTAAGGGTGAAGTCACTAAGATATTAACAGGAGAAACAGTGTAGATAAAGATAAACTAGTCCTACTGATTGGAGATTCTAATAAAAGGAATAATCTGAGAATTAGGACCAGATCATTCAGGAGAGATGTTAGAACAAAGAGATGTTAGATTAGTTGTCAATTTTAAATCTGAGACAGATGGTTTTTTGTTAAGCAAAGGTATTAAGGATATTTTCCAAAGGCAGGTGTGGAGAAACAAGCTTGAGGGACTGAATGGCCTACTCTTGTTCCTGTGTTGAGCAAATATGAACATTCCCCTTGTTAAAGCAACCAAATTGAAATTGCCTAAATCTGCTTCCTTTCAATAGCTCCTTTAGCTTTTGGGAAATTATTAAGTCATGCAAGTGAGACAATCCATTTGACAGAATTCATTTTTATTCCCAAGATCCAAGATATCAGTGTTGAATCAGAAGACAACAAGGAAAAGAAATCTGCAAAAGATGCTTTGCTGTTATGGTGCCAGATGAAAACTGCAGGGTGAGTGTTATCAGTGGAATTGTTGTCACAACGTTTCCACAAGACAGTAGGCTCGATTTTATGAGGCATAAGCTCCTCACCCACCAGCCAGAAAGGGGAGGCAGTGACATTGATATTGTCACTGGATTAGTAATCCAGAGGCCCACACTAATGTTCTGAGGATATAGGTTGGATATTTGATCATTTACAGTTCACAGGAGCTTTAGAATAATGACCTATGTGATTCATAGGGATCACACTGGATCTCATTCCTGATTAGGGGTGATAAACACAGTTCTTTGTGCCTTCCCCACTCCTTATTCCCCAGGAAGTTAGGCCTTTCCAAAGATTGAAAGTTTAAGGTACTGCTGTCTTAATACTGAAAATACCCTGCGGAAGGGATGGTGGGGAATATTAAATTAAAATATATTGTGGCAGATGGTGAGATTTGAATGCAGTAAAAATCTGGAATTAAAAGCCAGATAGTGGCAACCATGTAACCATTGTCGATTTATCATAAATAGCCACCTGGTTCACTATGGTGCTTTAGGGAATGAAATCTATAAACCTTACCCAGTCTGACTGTTTGTGTCTCCAGATACATTAGCACTGTGGTTGACTCTTAATTGCCTTCATACCACCCAACTCACTTCAATCACACCAGCAGAGACCCATACAATGCAGCTGAGTAATTTTTTTCTTGGTTGAATCTTGAACCTGAATAACACCATTAAAATAAATTGTTTTGATGGAATGCTTCATCCACGTCTTACTTGGATTTTCAAAACAAAACCATAATACTTTGTTTTTTCATTATGAAGGAAAATACATTTAATAGTTGTATTGTGTAATAGTGTCCACAATTGGAAATTTTGTTTTAATTAACTATTTGTGAACCCCTCTTTTTGCAGTGATTGTATTGGTTCTTGGAAATAATGTGAAATTGAATACTTAACTAACTTTGGATGAATATCTCAGTAAATTATTCCTGCAGAGTACTTATGAGGTAGATCCATGTATAATCGAGGTTCCTTTGTATTCTCAATCCTTAAGTCTTATGCACAACTGACATGTATCCATTCACTCATGTATATGCAAGTGTGCAACTTTTGCTTTAAAATTGCCATTTGTGATATTAAGTGAATTAATTTTGGCATTGGTTTCCATAAAGTTCTGTAATTCTGTATAATACCAGCAAAAGTATGAATAAATTAACTCCGTATTTGTGTTTTGTTTAAACTGCCCTAATTTTTCAAACCTGTATTTTGACCTTATTTGACATCCTATGATTACTCCTGGTCATATCAGGTAAAAAGTTAGTTACCTCAAATAATAATGGCTCCACATTTGCTAACTGAATTTTAATGCTGAGGAAGTAATTATTTTCTAGTTACTGTATGCTAGTGTTATGGACCAGATCAGACCCCTCCTCAAAATATTTTAAGAAGGTCGCCTAGGTCCCAAGTTTTTCAAGCAAAACCACAATTTATTTAAACACTATACTTTAAATATAAATAAAAGAAAGAAATACTTAAATAACTTAACTCTATTGGAAAACTTAACCAAATAATAGATTTATTAACTGTTACAATATAGTAACATCCCATAAACACTCCCTTGATAAAAAAGGCAAATTCAGAAAAATAGATTTGTCCAACAGGTATCTCAGCAGCAGAGAGAAACCCCAGCTTCTAGCTGTAACCAAAAGAAGGTAACTTCTACCTCTTCAAGCCCACACTAGCAACTGCTTAAAGCTAAGCCTAAAAACTAAACAAAACGGAAAACCTGCTCTGTGACAGCTGACCACATCTATTCAGGCTGCCTCCATTGTTCCAACTTTTTAAAAAAAAACCAAGGCCCCAAGTTTCCTCTAGTGGTTTTGGTAGACTGTTTGGCACCTCTGCCTTACAACTTCTATTTAAAAAACAACATTCAAAAAAAACCCTTAAAGCCACAGCATTGTCACATTTATAATTGTAGCCAGTTTTCCTATTTTTCTGGCACAACTGTAAAGATCATGTTTACCAGAGATGAGGATTTGCTAAAATGATCACAATTCGGTAACAATATTGCAAATCATAAGGAGACTCCCTCTGTAACCAAATTAGAATTCTGTCTTTGAAGAATACACAGGTCATTCTGCTATAACGCATGTTTCGTTAATGTGAATTTGCCATAATGTGATTGATAAATTGGGGCCTCTATTTCAAAGGTGTGAACTTTTACAATGTGTGTTGGCTTTAATACGATTACATCACCAACACTTTCAGCACTGTTTCTAAAGACTGATTTTTTTTTCCCTATAACACGGGGTTGCACAAGTACATGTCCATCCATTATAGAACCACCTGTTTCTAAAATTTTACCAAAATGACAACCATGAATCGATATGGCATGTTAACTTTAGCTTGTTGCATTTGGTTCTTAATTTAGTTTTCAAGATAGAAATAAAATCTTACACTTCCTTTTCCTCTCTGTAGCTATCCCAATGTCAATATTCACAACTTTACCACCAGCTGGAGGGATGGCATGGCATTCAATGCTGTTATACACAAGCATAGGTATGTTGGCATTGCTAGCTTCAAATAAATATTCAATCACATTGTTTGCATTTATTTTGCAGTATGTATGTGGTCTATATTTTCTCACTCTATTATCATTTGGTCAGGCCGGACTTGATTGATTTTGACAAGCTTAAGAAGTCTAATGCTCACTACAATCTCCAGAATGCTTTCAACCTAGCAGAGCAGCACCTTGGGCTTACCAAACTGTTGGACCCTGAAGGTTAATTTTTTAATGTTTCATTTTTAAGTGTTAGCATGATACTTTGTTCATGTTCATGTATAATTTACTGCTTGACAGCATTTGAAGAATGTTATTTGGATTCTGTAATGTTAATTCCCCACTCATAAACAATCATCCTTTTATTGCCCGAACTCTCCTCCACTCCATTGCTGACACCATTTTTCCAAATTGATGTTATAGTAGGTATAACTTGAGTTTGGATTCAAAAGTAGCTCTGAAATATTACCAATATTATTTGTTTCCTCTCCCTTGTTATCTTTAAAAAGCACATTACCATCAATGACCTTCATGGTCACTGTCATATAATGATCCTTAAAACTGGTAGTTCCCCTTTATTTACAATTTATACAAGCTGTTTGGCCACTACTATGCAGCTAGATAATACTCACCATTTATTCACCAGATGTCAGTGTTGATCATCCTGATGAAAAGTCAATTATTACCTATGTGGTGACATACTACCACTACTTCTCAAAGATGAAGGCCCTGGCTGTGGAAGGAAAGCGCATTGGAAAGGTATTTCAAAATTTTTTGGAAACTACTGTGTATTAATTTTGAGGAGAATGTCCAGTAAGATTGAGAACAGTATAATGTTTTTCAGTGGTGAGATATATTTATAGCAGTCGTGATAACATGTGAAATTGAATCGTATTGAAGTGTAATCATCCCATCTTAAGTATTTAAATTCCATTACTATTGGTCTGACCTTTTTTCTGCTTTGTGTCTGCTAATGTGTAGAGTCCACGCATACAGTTACTTGCCTTAGTTTTAGAAAGATACCACTCCAGCCAGGTTTACTACTCTCTGGCTGAAAAAATTCCTCTTCCTTTCAGTTCCAAAGGACTTAGTCTTCACTCTGAGGCTGTGCCCTGGGTTCTTGTCTCTCCCCCTAGTGGACACATTTTCTCCATGTTCATTCTGTTCAGTCCTCTCAATATTCTAAGTTTCAATGAGATCTCCCATCCCACGCCTTTCCATACTCTATCAAGTACTGATGTAGAGTCCTCAACCGTTCCTCACATAACAAGCCCTTCATCCCTGGGATCATTCATGTAAACCCCTAGATCCCTAAACCTCTAGACCCCTACTAACTAGTAGATTTGTCCTTAGATATAGGGCCCAAATACAGTCTGACCAAAGTCTTGTACAGCTTCAACAGCACATCTCTACTCTTGTATTCTAGCCCTCTTGAAATGGATACTAATATAGCATTTGCCTTCCTAACTGCCAACTGAACCTACATGCTAACCTTAAGAGAAGCCTGAACTAAAATTCCTAAGTCCCTTTACTTCAGATTTCTGAAAATTTTCCCCATTTAGAAAATAGTCTTTATTCTACCTACCAAAGTGCATAACCTCACACTTTCTCATATTGTATTCCATCTGCCACTTTTTTTGCCCGCTTTCCTAGTCTGACAAGTCCTTCTGCAGCCACTCTGCTTCGTGTATACTGCCTGCCCATCCATCTATCTTTGTCAACTGCAAACTTAGCGGCATGCCCTCAGTCCATCTTCAAAGGTAACAAAGTTGTTATTTAGTCTATTGGTTGCTGAGCTTAAAATGCTTGAGTCATCTAACCTCCTTGATCGTGTTACCATCACTTAACCCATTCCAAGGCATCCATTCTAATATGATTAACACATTAAACAATCCCAGAAGTTATTTCTTAAAATTATTATTGAATTTTTTTTTGCAAATTTGACATTTCTTGAGTTTTGTTACTTTAAACTTGTTCTATTTTCACATGTGACAGGTACTTGATTATGCAATTGAAACTGAAAAAATGATAGAAAAATATGAATCATTGGCATCTGACCTGCTGGAGTGGATCGAACAGACTATCATCATCCTGAACAATCGTAAATTTGCCAATTCACTGGTTGGCGTTCAGCAGCAGCTACAAGCTTTTAACACATATCGCACTGTAGAAAAACCATCAAAGTAAGATTATTAAACAGTTACTAACTTGCTACTTAAACTAGCTTCATCAGTCACTTGGGAAAACATAAATAAGAGCTGACTACTGAACATTTCTCATTGCTATCTGACTCAGTATAGTTAACATTACAAATTTGTCATAGTGCACAGATAGTGGTAAACTACATTAAAATTTCAATAAGAAAAGCTTAGATGATGGTTAGGTAGCTCTTTAGAATGATTTAATTTTTTTTACGTTTATGGAGATGGGTGACACTGAGACTTGATTTTTTACCTTAATTGGTCTGTGAAGATACTGGAAGCATGTTTCCTGTAGGTGTTTGCTATCATCAATGGAGAATTTCAAAATTTTATCAAGCAACAATTAAAAAATGAAATTTTAGGTCTAAGTCAGGTTAGTATTTCATTGGGAAATGATGATGTTTCCATTTTGCTGTTGTGCTTTTCACTACCACAAGGGGCTGAGAGGTACGTAAAATGGCATTCCTACTGATAATATATGCTGTAGTTTTAGTTTGTTGATGAGAGAAGGGAATGAATATTAAGTCAGCGGAAGGGCTGGCATTCAAGCAGACTGTTCTTTTACTCAATATTGTCAAGCATCTTGAAAACTCTTGTGACTGAGCGTCATGTGTTTTGAGTGGTCAGGACATACTCTAACAAAAACATAAATTGCTGGAGAAATTCAGCAGGTCTGGCAGCATCTGTGGAGAGAAAGCAGAGTTAATGTTTTGAGTCCAGTGACCCTTCTTCAGAACAAATGTTACATGCTCCTATTCTATCAAAGCTGAATATTATTTGATCGAGAGCAGGCTTTTCATAGTTCAAACAGGCAATTCTGATTTTTCAAAGCTCAATTTGCCAAAGCTCCTCTTCCTTGCTGTTATCAGGAAGGATGTAAGTTCATTTCATATATGCCAAGTGTAATTTTCTGGAACTTCCAATTAATTCTATCACAACTAAACTTGTGCATCACCCATTGAGTTTTGCAACAGAAATACGAAAATAATACAATTTGCATTATTCTTGTGTAATATCTAAAATAACTTATCTGCTATTTTGTTTCCTTCTGATATAGGTTTACAGAGAAAGGAAATCTAGAAGTATTGCTTTTCACTATTCAAAGCAAAATGAGAGCAAACAATCAGAAAGTATATATGCCAAGAGAAGGCAAACTCATCTCCGATATCAACAAGGTAATTACAAAAATTTCATTTTCTTCTGGAAGGAAATATATTTAACCTTGTCAGAAGCCTGTTGTAGTTTGTACAGGCAGCTACATCCTTGGAGTCGAACTAACATTTATTGCACCCTGGTTTCTGGGTTTTGCCCAAGACAAGAATTCAGCTGAGCACATAAGCTTCAAATCATTAGAGTAGAACTGCGCAAAGATAAGTAATTTAGCCATCAAGCCTGCATGGCTTTTTCAGAGAGCAATCTAATTCGTTCCACTTTCCACTCTTCTGATACATTTAAGCAATGTTCTCTCCTTCGCATGTTTATCGTAAGTCCTTTTGAAAACTGTTGTTGAATCTGAACGCTTCATGAAACACACAATGCGTTCCAGTCCCAATTGCTTGTTTGAAAAGTTTTTCATTATGTTGGTTCTGGTTCTTTTAGAAAATACCGGAAAGGTCTGTGTCCTTTCAGCCTTGGAATTAGATTTTCTTTAGCTTGCATAATTTTAAACACCTTTACCAAATCTCTTTTTGACACCACTGTTCTAAGAAAAACAAGTCCAGTATGTCCAGAGTATTTACCTAACTATTCCCTCATCTTTGGAAAAATTCCAGTAAATCACACTGCACCCTTTCCTAAACCTTCACATCCTCCCTCAAGTATAAAATCACATGACTATAGTCCAACAAATTTATTTGAAAGGCAAGCTTTCAGAGCCCTGGCTCCTTCCTCAGGCAGCTAGTGAGAGAGAATGCATCGGACACAGAATTTATAAGTAAATGATCAAAGGGTCATACAACGCATGCGACAATATTGAACAAACCTAGATGGCTATTAAGTCATTAATCCATTTGAATGGGGGTGCAGGCTTTGATTGAATGATATGTAAATCCCAGAATTTCTTTTAAGTCACTGCCCTAAGATAACTTCAAGTTTTGTCTGAATGAAGGTGACACCTCTGGTCAGACAATGAATGTTAGGTGTGAGGCCATGTTTCAAGTCTGTTTGTATCTGTCAGACCTCCATTTTAATTGATTAAAGATTTAATAGCCATCTAGGTTTGTTTAGTACATTCACATAAGTTGAATGATCCTTTGACCTTTTACTTCGAATAAATCGGACACAGAATATGTCAGTACAAGATCAAAGGGTCATACAACTTATGCACCTTTATTCTGATAAAACCTGAGTTATCTTGGGCAGTGACTTTGAAGAAATTCTGAGATTTACATATTAATCAAAACCTGCACCCCATTCTAACAGATCAAAAACGTAATAGCCATCTAGGTTTGTCCATTACATTTGCATAAGTTATATGATCCTTTGATCTTTTACTTATTGTGTCCAATGCATTCTGTCTCACGAGCTGCCTGAGGAAAGCTTGTTGGACTATGACGTGGTGTTGTGTGATTTTTGACTTTGTCCACCCAAGTCCAATACCGGCACGTCCACATCGTTCCTAAAATATAGCTGTTGAGAACTGAACTTAATACTACGGCGAGGACAGAACTAGTGTTATCATAAACTTCTGGCTTTTTCACTCTATCCCTCAATTTATAAAGCCTAGGATTCCCATGATCTGCTTTCTTAAACTGTCACATTAGCTTTAAAAATTTGTGCATGAGCACCCGAGGTGCCCCTCTTCTGACACCATCTTTGAAATTGAATCACGCAATCACCTGATGAAGGAGCGTTGCTCCGAAAGCTAGTGTGCTTCCAATTAAACCTTTTGGACTATAACCTGGTGTTGTGTGATTTTTAACTTTGAAATTGAGCCATTTAACATGTATTGCCTCATCCCATTTTCAAATGATATCCTGTGATGAGAAGTATCCAGTAAGGGCAAAATTTAGATGAACATAAGGAAAGATCAGGAATAGATGGTAAATAAATGTTTAATCCATGACCGGGGTGATACAGCATTGGAGAGTAGCATTTCTTCTAATACTTGTGATTTTTCTTTTCAAATAATGGCTCTGTTGTATTGTCATGTGTGTTGTCTCTCATCCCAGTGCATTTTGATTTCCCACCACTCCCTTAAGATGCTGTTAAAGCCGTGAGCTATCTCCGTGCAGAGGAGCCTCAATTATCCGAATGTCAATTATTCGAATTTTGGAATTTCCTCACAAGATCGCAAGGTCCCAATGCTTGGCTAAACTGTGTTATCCGGCATTTGATTATCTAAACAAAATACTTCCTGCCCATGTCGATCAGATAATTGAGGTTCCTTTGTACTATCAGATACTGGGTCTCAATGTCATAAGACATAGAAGCAGAAATAGGTCGTTTGGCTCATTGAGATTGCCCTGCCATTCAGTGAGATCATGGCTGATCTAATAATCCTCAACTTCACTTTCCTGTTTTTTATTCTCCAAACCCGAGACTCCTTTACTGATGAAAGATTTGTCTGTGTCAGCCATGAATATACAGCCCAACCTCCACAGTAACCATCTATAGTTAGGAATTCCACAGATTCACTATCCTCTGCAAGAAGAATTTCCTCCTCATCCCTATCTTAAATGGTCAACACCTTGCTCAGAGATCATGTCCCTGGTCCAAGATTCTCCCAAAAGGGGAATGAACCTCTCTGCATCTACCCTTTCAAATCCCCCGTGAATCCATTTGTTTCAGTAAAGTCACCTCACATTTTTCAAAGCTTCAATGAGTACAGATCCAACCTACTCAACCTCTCTTCATAAGCAAATTTCTCCATACTTGGGACCTTTCTAATTTCTGGGGAAGGTATGACCTGTACAAGCCCGACAGTTGCACCAGAACCAGAACCAAGTCAATGTCCTTGATTCTCGGTTTGCTAGTGCTGTTACTGGGGGTTTCTGGCAGTGGTCTGAGATACGAGTGAAGTACAATAGGAGGTTATGCACAGAAAAATATAGAAGAAAAATCAAGTCAGTCTAGAAGACAGTGCAAATACAATCCAATTAAGGCTCAAGGATGGCATTTATTTTAATGCAAAGAGTCTTGCGAGTGAGGCAGATGAGTTGAGGGTGTTGACTAACAGACAGATATGTAGGCATATCTCACGTGTAAAATAAATAGGGTGATAATAGTAGGAGATTTAAACTTCCTCAATATTAACTTGAATAGACAAAGTGTGAAAGGCTTAGAGGAGGACAGAATTCTTAAAATGTGTTCAGGAGAGCTTCTTAAGCCAGCATTTAAGAGGAGGTGGTGGAAGTGGGTGTAATAGCAATGTTTAAGAGGCATTTTGACAGATATATGAATAGGCAGGGAATAGTGGGATTTGGGCCTCTTGCTGAGATATTTGTATCATCGATAGTCACAGGTGAGGTGCCGGAAGACTGGAGGTTGGCAAACGTGCCACTGTTTAAGAAGGGCAGTAAAGACAAGCCAGGGAACTATAGACCAGTGCGCCTGACCTCAGTGGTGGGCAAGTTGTTGGAGGAAATCCTGAGGGACAGGATGGACATGTATTTGGAAAGACAAGGACCGATTAGGGATAGTCAACATGGTTTTGTGCGTGGGAAATCATGTCTCACAAACTTGATTGAGTTTTTTGAAGAAATAACAAAGAGGATTGATGAGGGCAGAGTGATAGGTGTGATCTATATGGACTTCAGTAAGGCGTTCGACAAGGTTCCCCATGGGAGACTGATCAGCAAGGTTAGATCTCATGAAATACAGGGAGAACTAACCATTTGGATACAGAACTAGCTCAAAGGTAGAAGACAGAGGGTGGTGGTGGAGGGTTGTTTTTCAGACTGGAAACCTGTGATCAGTGGAGTGCCACAAGGATCGGTGCTGGGCCCTCTACTTTTTGTCATGAATATAAATGATTTGGATGCGAGCATAAGAGGTACAGTTAGTAGGTTTGCAGATGACACCAAAATTGGAGGTGTAGTGGACAGCGAAGAGGGTTACCTCAGATTACAACAGGATCTGGACGAGATGGGCCAATGGGCTGAGAAGTGGCAGATGGAGTTTAATTCAGATAAATGCGAGGTGCTGCATTTTGGGAAAGCAAATCTTAGCAGGACTTATACACTTAATGGTTAAGGTCCTAGGGAGTGTTGCTGAACAAAAAGACCTTGGAGTGCAGGTTCATAACTCCTTGAAAGTGGAGTCGCAGGTAGATAGGATAGTGAAGAAGGCGTTTGGTATGCTTTCCTTTATTGGTTAGAGTATTGAGTACAGGAGTTTAGAGGTCCTGTTGCTGCTGTACAGGACATTGGTTAGGCCACTGTTGGAATATTGCGTGCAATCCTGATCTTCCTATTGGAAAGATGTTGTGAAACTTGAAAGGGTTCAGAAAAGATTTACAAGGATGTTGCCAGGGTTGGAGGATTTCAACTACAGGGAGAAGAAGCTGAACAGGCAGGGGCTGTTTTCCCTGGAGCGTCGGAGGCTGAGGGGTGACCTTATAGAGCTTTACAAAAGTATGAGGGGCATGGATAGGATATATAGGCAAAGTCTTTTCCCTGGGGTGGAGGAGTTCACAACGAGAGGGCATAGGTTTAGGGTGAGAGGGGAAAGATATAAAAGAGACCTAAGGGGCAACTTTTTCACGCAGAGGGTGGTACGTGTATGGAATAAGCTGCCAGAGGAAGTGGTGGAGGCTGGTACAATTGCAACATTTAAGAGGCATTTGGGTGGGTATATGAATAGGAAGGGTTTGGAGGGATATGGGCCGGGTGCTGGCAGGTGGGACTAGATTGGGTTGGGATATCTAGTCGGCATGGACGGGTGGGACTGAAGGGTCTGTTTCCATGCTGTACATCTCTGTGACTCTATAACTGTATCGAGGCAAAAGTTTTTTAGTTTAGAAAGGCATCATGTTTCAGTGTAGTTTTGGTGCGCTGAAGGGCCTGTTACAGTTTGTTACTGTTTTTTGTTCTTTAGCAAAAGAAAATCCTCCAAGAGAGCTGGACATAGGTTTGGAGAACAAAGCCGGGCAAGTGGTAAATGTGGTTGTGGGTTAAGAAATTAATTCTAGAAGTGTATTAGGGGAGAGTGAATAACCAGGGAAAGAGTAGTGTCCATCAGAGGCCAATGTGGCATCTGTATTTAGAAGAAGAAAACATAACTAAGGTTTTAACTGAGCACATTGTATCTATTATCATGGTAACAAAGGACATTGTAGATATAGAAATCAGGGTTACAAACTGTGATGTACTTAAATGAGTTATCACTGAGAGCGCAAATTGTTAGCAATCTTAGTGGGCTGGAATGCAGTTAAATTCCCAAGCCCAGATGAGGTCTCTCCCAGGCTGCATGGGAGTTGAGGAATCAGATTTCAGGGCCTCTGCCATTCGTTTTCAAATCCTCTCTGATCGTTGGAGTGGATACCAGTTGACCAGAGTACAGATAATATGGTGCCATATTCAAGAAGGATGTTAAAGTCACTGGCCTGTAGTTTCCTGGTTTATCCCTAACAGCTGTGTAAGGAAGTTTTTGAAAAATGTTTTGAGGGACGGAATTATTCTCCACTTGGAGAGGAAAGAACTAATCAAGGATAGTCAGCCTGGCTTTGTAAGGGGGAAACGAAATCCAACAAATTTGAATGTTTTAAGGAGGTGACTTGGTGTGTTAATGAAGCTGGTGCAACTAATGTAGTTTATATGTACTTCATTAATCCTTTTGACCAAGTTTTGCACGGCAGACTGATTGTGAAGCTAAGACCCCAAGGGACCCAGGGTAAACTAGATCCAAGATTGATCTGGTGGCAGGAAGCGGAGGCTGTTGGTTGAAGGTTGTTTTTGTGACTGGAAGCTTGTATCCATTGCCGCACCACAGGGTTCTGTGCTGGGTCCCTTGCATCTTGTAATGTACTTTAATGATCAAGACATAAATATAAGAATTTAATTAGTAAGTTCACAGATGACACAAAAATCGGTAAAGTGCAAGGGGGAAAGTTTAGACTACAGGGCGATATAGTTGGGTTGGGCAGAATAATGGCAAATTGCATTTAATCCTGAAAAATAAGAGGTGATGCATTTTGGAAGGACTAACAAGATGAGGGAGTACATGTTCAATAGTACGACCAGAGGAAGTACAGAGGATCAGATGGACCTTGAGATGAATAACCATAGATCCTTAAAGGCAGGAGGATAGGTAGATAAGGTGGTTAAAAAGGCTTATGGGATTTTACCTTTATTCATCAAGGCATTGAACAGAAGAACAAGGTGGTTATGATGGGGACTTGTATATAACATCAGTTAGACAACAGTTAGAGTACTGTGCAGTTCTGAAAAATGTGATTGCATTAGAGAAGGTACAGAAGAGAAACGGTATGTTGCATGGGCTGGACCAATTCAGCTATGATAGGTTGGGGTTATTTTTCTTGGAACAGGGAAGGCTGAGGGGGAATTCTAATTGAGGTATACAAAATTCAGATAGGCCTTGGCATGGTAGATAGGGAGAAAATTGTCCCATAATAGAGGAGTTAATAACTGGGGGTGGGAACGTTGGGGGGTTGCAGTTTTAAGGTAAAGAACAGGAGATTAAGGATCGAGGGGGGAAAAAAAATGAAAATTCATCCCGAGGTTGTGGATATCTGGAACTCTTTGCCTAAAGGTATTGTTGAGGCAGAAATCCTCAAGACAATTTAAGGACTGTTAAGCTGAACATTTGAAATGCCAAAGCATACAAGGGTAGGGGCCAAATGCTGGAAAATAAGACTAGAAAATATGGATGTATGCTGACTGGCATGGTCACAATGGATTGAAGGGCCTCTTTCCGTGATATGAAAGCTCTGATTCCACTAGTCCCAGGGTCACCCTCAATACTGAATAATTATGTCTGGTGCAATCTGGCTGAACATCCATGAACAGGAGTAGGCCATTCAGGATCTGAGTCATTCTGTCATTCAGTACCTCACCGTCATTTACCTACCGTATTGCTTGATAACCTGTTACCGAACATACCTCTGAAAATCGAAAATATGTTGACTCAACATCCATAATCTTTTCTAGGGAGAGTGTTCTTTATTTCTATTAAACATGGGTGCAAAAGTAATCTTTAATCTCTTTCATAAAAGCCCTTCCTTACTCACTATGTGCAACCTCAGAAGATCTTCAACGAAAGAAGACTTGTGCGAAATGTTTCAATATGCATCACATTTTCCCTTTGCAGATTGATTAACTTGCCCAAGCCACCACCATCACCAAAACCCTGCCTTACTATAAAAAATGCCTACATTCCAGCTCAACCTAGTAGTGCATCTGCTGATCAAATATAAATATAGGATGACAGTTCTTGCTTTAACTGTAATGCTATGGTTTCTTATTTTTGATTGAAATAAGAGATATCAAAATAACACAATACATATTAGAGTCATAGAGATGTACAGCACGGAAACAGACCCTTCGGTCCAACTCATCCATGCCGACCAGATATCCCAACCCAATCTAGTCCCATCTGCCAGCACCTGGCCAATATCCTTTCAAACCCTTCCTATTCATATACTCATTCAGATGCCTTTTAAATGTTGCAATTGTACCAGCCTCCACTACTTCCTCTGGCAGCTCATTCCATTCACGTACCACTCTCTGCGTGAAAAACTTGCCCCTTAGGTCTCTCTTATATATTTCGCCTCTCACCCTAAACCTATGCCCTCTAGTTCTGGACCACCCCACTCCAGTGAAGAGACTTTGTCTATTTATCCTATCCATGCCCCTTGTGATCTTATAAACCTCTATAAGGTCAGCCCTCAGCTTCCGACGCTCCAGAGAAAACAGCCCCAGTCTATTCAACCTTTCCCTGTAGCTGAAATCCTCCAACCCTGGCAACATCCTTGTAAATCTTTTCTGAACCCTTTCAAGTTTCACAACATCCTTCTGAACGCAATGTTCCAACAGTGGCCTAACCAATGTTCTGTACAGCCGCAGCATGACCTCCCAAGTCCTGTACTCAATACTCTGACCAATGAAAGAATGTATACCAAATGTTGTCTTCACTATCGTATCTAACTGCGACTCTACTTTCAAGGAGCTATGAACCTGCACTCCAAGGTCTCTTTGTTCAACAACACTTACCATTAAGTGTATAAGTCCTGTTAAGATTTGCTTTCCCCAAAATGCAGCTTCTCGCATTTATCTAAATTAAGCTCCATTTTACAAGAGTTGACAGCAAAGTTTTCATTTGTGCGTTTGAATTCCTTCATTAAGAATTTTACTTGAATGTTTTCACATCTTTTAAATTGCTTGGAGTCTGCAGTTGATTGTTATCCCACAGAGGTCTGAAATTTTGGCCTTTTTTTCTCGACCCAAAAAGATTTCAAGATTCTTACGTTTTGCAGAGGACCATTAGTGTTTGCAAATTTTTATGGAGCTTTGGGGGCAATTTAACCATGTTTTGTCCTTCGTTTTGGGATCAGATTATGAGCTTCTTATGGCACCTGTGTATTGCTGCTCAGTCTGTCTCCATATGACTGGATCACAAATAACAAAACTTTACTTGTATTTTTTTCCATCTTCAGCCACTTTCATCTCCTATAGGTAACCTTAATTTTGCCAGGAACATTAGCTATTATTCATTTCATTTTTAATGCAGTTCAGTGAGTAATTAATTAATTAAAGGTTGACATTACTGAATACCAATCTTACAGGCCTGGGAAAGACTGGAAAAAGCTGAACATGAACGAGAACTGGCATTAAGGACTGAGTTGATCAGACAAGAAAAGCTGGAACAACTTGCACGTCGATTTGATCGTAAAGCTGCTATGAGGGAAACCTGGCTAAGTGAAAACCAGCGCCTTGTCTCTCAGGTGATGTTTTATCTGATTTCAATATACAGCAAAAATAATATAGTTTTAAATCAATTCATTTTATCAAGGTTTTAGAATGCTTTTATAACTCAGAATTTGAAACTACAGTATTAAATGAGTGAAGGTGAAGGCTGATGCTATCGTTCTTATTCATTTAATGTTTCATAAACAGCTGGTTGGACTTGAGATAATCCAGGTACAAAGAGCTCACTTATATTAAAATAAAAATCATTATCTATGTTTAATAGAAGTCAAATACAACTGGTAATATATTATCATTGATAATGTTCAAGTCGGAATAAATACCACAATCAACGATCATAAAATAAACAATTTCAGGTGATTCTTGCAGCTCCAGAAGTCTTTTTGCTGTCCAAGTTCAGAACATAACACAAAACAACTTTTCCAGGTCATCTCTATATAAGCATCAGTTATATGGTGGTACACAAAAATAAGGAGACCTATGATCATGGATTTATTTTTCAGTGCCTCTCTTCCAGAACTTATGCACTACTTTAAAGTCATCGGCAATCATTCCCTAATAACTATTGTCCACCTCAGAAATTCCCTGTCACTGATCATGCATTCTAAGGGTTCTTGTGTGGCTGATGAGCCTGATCCTAGAAACATATCCCTGACCACACATTTGGTGGGTGTTTCTGGGAAGTGGAACTGGGCTCTGGCCTTAATTATGAGCATTCCTTTCTCTGGTTCCTTCTCCATACTTTCTTTTGTCGAAGGGTGTTCTCAAAGAATTGTATCCCTTCATATAGGAGATTCCTCCAAATCAGATTCTTCTGGACAGGAGTCTCCCATGCTTTGATATTTGTTACATTTCTTGAGGTTAGCCTTCAGAGACTGTTTGAAATGCTTCCCTGGTCATCTTTTCATTTGAGTGCCTTCCTTGAGCTAGGCAAAGAAGATTTGCCAAGGTAGTCAAAATTCAGGCATGCTCAGCATGTGGCTGATCCAATGGAAGTTGGTTTCAGATAATCATATTCTCATTGCTGGTGTTGTTGACTCCTTCAAGGGTGCTAATATAAAGAATCTGTCTCAAACCGCTTTGGTGGTACTTCTCCCAGGCCTTGAGGTGGCATCTATACATAGTTCCAAGTTTCAGAGTCATAAAGGCAGTTGCCTTAAAAACAAGGGTCTTGATATCTGTACAAATGTTTTGGTTGTCAAAGGGTCTCATCCGTAAAAATTCTAAGGTGGTGCTTGTGGATTGGACCTCCATGTCAAAATCAGCAGTAGATGAGAGGTGGCACCCCAGATAGGGAAAATGTTCCATGTTTGGAGGATTTTTCTGTTGATCTAAATGGTGGGATTGACCAGAACCTGCCCTGGTAAAGGACTTGAGTCGTCTTCAGATTGAGACTGAGGCCAGTTGTTTGGTATACTTACGCAAAGATGATAGTGAGGCTTGAAGATTCTCTTCCACAAAAGTATAGATGACATTGTCATTTGAATACTGAAGTTTCGCAAGCAAGGTTGGTGTTCTTTTTTCCTTTGGACTTCAACCTATTGAGGTAGAAAACCTTTCCGTCTCTCTTTTAGACAATGTCCAAACCACTGGAATGCTTATTCTTGACCAGATAAAGGATGGTGGCGATGAAGATGGAAAAAAGATTGGGGCAATAACAAATGTCTGCTTGACCTCAAAGGATTCTTTCATAATATTGTCAGAGAGGGCTGTCACCAACTTCTTGTTCTAGAAGAGATGGAGAATGTTGATGAATTTCTGTGGACACCATGGTCTTCCATAACACTTCCCAATTGACTAACTCAAAAACCTTGATCAGATAAATGAAGGCCTTGTATATTTCCACAGTTCATATGGGCTGACTCCCTAACAGATTTCTTCAGAGAATGGAGAAGGTGCCCAGTGAGGATTCAGGAAATGATTTTCCCAGCGATGGAGAGTAGGCAGAACTCTATGTATTGGCAGGAGAATCGACGTTTTGGGCATGAGCCCTTCTTCAGGAATGAGGAAAGTGTGCCAAGCAGGCTAAGATAAAAGGTAGGGAGGAGGGACTTGGGGGAAGGGTGTTGGAAATGCGATAGGTGGAAGGAGGTTAAGGTGAGGGTGATAAGGTGATGATAGGCCAGAGTGGGGGTGGGGGCGAGAGAGGTCAGGAAGAAGATTGCAGGTTAGGAAGGTGGTGCTGAGTTTGAAGTTTGGGACTGAGACAAGATGGGGGAGGGTAAATGAGGAAACTGGAGAAATCTGAGTTCATCCCTTGTGGTTGGAGGGTTCCTAGGTGGCAGATGAGGCGCTCTTCCTCCAGTCGTCGTGTTGCTATGGTTTGGTGATGGAGAAGTCCAAGGACCTGCATGTCCCTGGTGGAGTGGGAGGGGGAGTTGAAGTGTTGAGCCACGGGGTGGTTGGGTTGGATGGTCCGGGTGTTCCAGAGGAGTTCTCTGAAACATTCCGCAAGTAGGCGGCCTGTCTCCCCAATATAGAGGAGGCCACATCGGGTGCAGCGGATGCAGTAAATTATGTGTGTGGAGGTGCAGGTGAATTTGTGGTGGATATAGAAGGATCCCTTGGGGCCTTGGAGGGAAGTAAGGTGGGAGGTGTGGGTGCAAGTTTTGCATTTCTTGCGGTTGCAGGGGAAGGTGCCGGCAGTGGAGGTTGGGTTTGTGGGGGGTGTGGACCTGACAAGGGAGTCACGGAGGGAATGGTCTTTTCGGAACACTGATAGAGGAGGGGAGGGAAATATATCCCTGGTGGTGGGGTCCGTTTGGAGGTGGCGGAAATGACAACGGATGATACGATGTATATGGAGGTTGGTGGGGTGGTAGGTGAGGACCAGTGGGGTTCTGTCCTGGTGGCGATTGGAGGGGCGGGGCTCAAGAGCGGAGGAACGAGAAGTGGAGGAGATGCAGTGGAGAACTCCTCTGGGACACCCGGACCAACCAACCCGTGGCTCAACACTTCAACTCCCCCCTTCCTCTCCACCAAGGACATGCAGGTCGTTGGACTCCTCCATCGCCAAACCATAGCAACACGATGGCTGGAGGAAGAGCGCCTCATCTTCCGCCTGGGAATCCTCCAACCACAAGGGATGAACTCAGATTTCTCCAGTTTCCTCATTTACCCTCCCCCTACCTTGTCTCAGTCCCAACCCTCAAACTCAGCACCACCTTCCTAACCTGCAATCTTCTTCCTGACCTCTCCGCCCTCTCCCCCACTCCGGCCTATCGCCCTCACCTTATCACCTCACCTTAACCTCCTTCCACCTATCGCATTTCCAACGCCCCTCCGCCAAGTCCCTCCTCCCTACCTTTTATCTTAGCCTGCTTGGCACACTTTCCTCATTCCTGCAGAAGGGCTCATGCCCGAAACGTTGATTCTCCTGCTCCTTAGATGCTGCCTGACCTGCTGCGCTTTTCCAGCAACACATTTTCAGCTCTGATCTCCAGCATCTGCAGTCCTCACTTTCTCCTAGAAGAACTCTCAGTAATACCCAGAGTTGATTTGACTCCTTCCTTGAAGATGGTGGCGATAGCAGCATTCCTGAGATCAGGGATTTCTTCATTGTCCCAGATTTACATTAACAGTTGAAGGAGATGAAAGGTAAATTCTGCTCCTCCAAGTTTGAAAATTACCTCTGGAATCCTATCCCATTTGTGCAGCTTTTCCAAACTTTGTATGTAACTTCAACCTCTGCCACGTTAGATGATATTCCAAGATCATCTTTGGTGGAGAGTTGGAGGATTTCCTCAAAGATGTCCTCTTCTACAATTTTTCTGCAGTGTAGGAGTTATAGAGTCATAGAGATGTACAGCATGGAAACAGACCCTTCGGTCCAACCTGTCCATGCCAACCAGATATCCCAACCCAGTCTAGTCCCACCTACATGTTTTCTCCATCGAAGGCTGATGTCTCTATATCTTTTAAAAAGGTTCTTTCCTGCTGCACACCAATTTAAGGCCAAGGGTATTGGATCCATATATTGCCTTGGTAGCACTGAAGAAGTCCCAGATGTCATGCTTGTTGGTAAGGAATTGCAGCTCCTTAGGTTTCTGAAGCCACCATTGGTTCTTGATTTTCCTAGTTGTTCTTTGTAAATCTGCCTTTGCTGTTTGATAAGTTCTTCTCTCTGCCTTGCTGATGATGTCATCTTGCAAGGCATCAAGAGCTTTCCTCAATGTCAATGATCGTGGATGATGGAGTCATTCTCTTCAAAGCTATCTTCGCGTGTTCTGCTCTTGTAACCAATTTTTTTTTTACAGCATGAGATGATGGCTGTCTTAAGCTCTTTTGAGATTTCCTTCACTCCTCTCCATCAAAATAAGTACTTTGGAAATTTTGATGAAGTCATTGTCAGAACTAATGTTATAGTCCCACAAGCCGTAATAAATTCCTGATCCTGAAACTTAGTTGTCCTCCCCATGTTGCAAACTTTCTGGCTAAATCAGTCCAGGTCATGGCGATGAATGAGATTGTTGCATTCGTCAATTACATATTGTCATTAGCAGAGGCTTTTGAGGAGGGCAATTATATGTTAACGTAAAACTGTTTGATGAATTGTGGCAAGAAAATTAATAATTTTGAGGCAGGTGAGTAAAATTAAGAAAATCTTGTGTTCAACCACATACTTTCCTATAATGAGAACTTAAAAATATGTTGTGCTACTATTGTGATGCAACTATTTAAAGCTGTAGTTTTTTAATACTTTTTCATCTTTTTTGGTAGGCTTCTGAAAATCATGTATATTTCATTAATCCATCCATTTGGCTGTACTTACAGATGTCTGTCTTTCTGAATATTTTAAAATGCCATCATCTAATATGACTTCTAACTCTTGTGCCACAGGACAATTTTGGTTTTGATCTCCCAGCTGTGGAAGCTGCCACTAAGAAGCATGAAGCTATTGAGACAGACATTGCTGCTTATGAAGAGCGAGTGCAGGCAGTAGTGGCTGTGGCCAAGGAGCTCGAAGCAGAGAATTACCATGACATCAAACGCATCACCGCACGGAAAGAGAATGTCTACAGACTGTGGGAATACCTACTGGAATTACTCCGAGCTCGTCGTCATCGTTTAGAGATGAATCTCAACTTGCAAAAGATTTTTCAGGAAATGCTGTATATCATGGACTGGATGGATGAAATGAAGGTAGAGAAATCAACTTTTCCAATATTATAGAGGTGTACTGTGGAATTTATTCCATTTACATAAGCTATAACTAACAAATGTACCCAAAGCAATTTTTTTAACAGCCTATATACAAAATAGTGATTTGAAATTTCCACTCTAAATAACTTGTTAATGCTTTATAAATCCTTTTTGTTGATTTCAGTATATTTGGCCTAATACTTAATGGAAGTTGTTGAAATTGTTGCAGGTTCTTTTGCTGTCACAAGATTATGGGAAACATTTACTTGGCGTAGAGGATCTCCTGCAGAAACATGCACTGGTGGAAGCTGATATTGCTATCCAGGCTGACAGAGTGAAAGTTGTCAATGCTTCTGCTCAGAAATTTGCTTCTGAAGGTGAAGGTATGTTTTAAGCTTTCTCTCTTTCTGTCTTGGCTCTTATGTAATACTTTGGATGCCAGAGTTGTGGCTCAGTGTATAATATGCTATATTGACAATGAGGATTGAACCTTACTAGAAATCTATTAAGTGCCTTGTTTGGAAAGATACAGAGAGGGTTACACACTGTAAACCCTAGTGAGGTTTCTCATACTGTCCTCCCAAACCTGCTTCATTACCAATGCACTCGACCCTATGGTGCCCCAATGATCATAATCTCCTAATTTTCATGTCAGAAATTGTCAACATCTAGTTTCTTTCCACTAGGTGGAAGAATGGGATTTGCACAAACAGCAATGAAGTGATATAGAATCTTCATTATTACACTATAAAGGACTCTTGCTAGTCACTAGTGAAAATCTCATTCAACACTTGGGTGAAAAATGGGATTTTTTTGCTCACAATGGAAGGAAGCCACCCATTGCTGATCTCACATGGTTCTCCCAACTGTCTCACCAATGTCCACATCAATCAATGCTTTTGATTCTGTACTGAACAATCGGTGTAGAACAGGAATGCATTTGGTTTCATTGCAGGAGACAGCGGAAATGAGAATCATGAAATGTTTCAGTTTCTTAATTGTGCTTCCGTCATTCCTGCTGAGAAAGACACATGGTGTGCCATTGAGCAATACTAACAATGGAGTTAAACTCTGACTTTCTTAAATGCTCGCAACCATGATGGCAACAAGGAAAAAGGTTGTAAAATGCTAGAAAATTACAAATTGTTAAATTTAGAATCTTGTAAATCATGTTCACACAAATAGGAAACTGGAGCTACAGTTCTATTTCACCGCTATTTTAATATGTCATTTTGTAGCCACTTTAGAATGACATTGGTGTAACTCTGTGCATAGGTCATTTATCATGTTCAATCTGACTTCCATGCATAACTATTGGGGATAAATGTACAGAAACTTCATGAAAATTGAAGGTGTAGTGGACAGCGAAGAAAGTTACCTCAGAGTACAATGGAATCTTGATCAGATGGGCCAATAGGCTGAGGAGTGGCAGATGAAGTTTAATTGAGATAAATGTGAGGTGCTGCATTTTGGAAAGGCAAATCAGCAGGACTTATACACTTAATGGTAAGGTCCTGGTGAGTGTTGCTGAACAGCGAGATCTTGCAGTGCAGGTTCGTAGTTCCTTGAAAGCAGAGTCACAGATAGATAGGATAATAGAAAATACGATAGGTATGCTTTCCTTTATAGGTCAGAGGATGGAGTGTAGGAGTTGGGAGGTCATGTTACAGCTGTGCAGGACATTAGGTAGGAATATTTTAGAATATTGTGCGCAATTCTGGTCTCTCTGCTATTGGGAAACTTGAAAGGGTTCAGAAAAGATTTACAAGGCTATTGCTAGGATAGGAGGATTTGAGGTATAGGGAAAGGCTGATTAGCCTGGGGCTGTTTTCCCTGGAGCATCAGAGGCTGAGGAGTGGTCTTATAGTATTTTATAAAATCTTGAAGGGCGTGGAAAGGGTAAATAAGCAAGGTCTTTTCCCTGAGTTTGGCGAGTCCACTGCCAGAGGACATAGAGGGGAAAGATTTAAAAATGACCTAAGGGACAATGCTTTTGTGCAGAGGGTGGTGCATGTATGGAAGAGCTGCCAGAGGAAGTGGAGGAGGCTGGTACAATTACAACATCTGGATGGGTATATGAATAAGAAAGTTTTAGAGGGATATAGGCCAACTGCTGGAATATCTGGTCAGCATGGACAAGTTGGATCAAAGGATCTGTTTCCGTGCTGTACATCTCTATAATTCTATGACTCTAAATATATGTTTTAGAAATGGTAGGAGTTCCAGTTGGCATACAGGATTCTATACTGTTGCTGTACTACTAAACTCAATTGAAATGGGTTTTGTTAGTAAGTTTATGAACATGTTGAAAGAGGCATTTTCTTCTCCTCCCTCTTCAGGTTACAAACCATGTGACCCACAGGTTATTCGTGATCGTGTGACCCACCTGGAATTCTGTTACCAAGAGCTTTGTCAGCTGGCAGCTGAGCGAAGGGCTCGTTTGGAAGAGTCCCGACGCCTCTGGAAGTTCTTCTGGGAGATGGCAGAGGAAGAAGGCTGGATCCGGGAGAAAGAGCAGATACTTTCATCAGCTGACTATGGCAAAGATCTAACCAGTGTAATTCGTCTTCTCAGTAAGCACAAGGCATTTGAGGATGAAATGAGTGGACGGCGTGGACCTCTTCAACAAACGATAAAAGAAGGTGAAGCAATGGTATCAGAGGAGCACTTTGGATCAGAAAAGATTAAGGAGAGGATTAAAGACATCCAGGAGCAGTGGGCCCACCTTGAACAACTATCTGCAGTTCAGAAAAAGCGATTGGAAGAAGCTGCTAATGTTCACCAGTTTAAAGCTGATGGTGATGATATTGATGTGTGGATGTTAGATATTCTGAGGATTGTCTCCAGTAATGATGTTGGTCATGATGAATACTCCACTCAAGCCCTAGTGAAGAAACACAAAGATGTTGGTGAGGAGATTGCGAGCTACAGACAAATCATTGATGCACTACATGAACAGGGGCGAAGTCTGCCGGATGAGTATTACAAGTCACCAGAAGTAGAAGGGAGATTGACTGATATTGAGGAGCGTTACAAGGAGTTAGCAGAACTGGCACGGCTTCGTAAACAAGCCCTCCAGGATGCGCTGTCACAGTACAAAATGTTCAGTGAAGCAGATGCATGTGAATTATGGATTGATGAAAAGGAACAGTGGCTGAACAGCATGGAGATACCAGAAAAACTTGAAGATCTCGAGGTTATCCAACATAGGTAAGGAATAAAGTGTTCGCATTATGAAAGGTAAAAGATGATTAATTATTCAAGGCCCATGTTAAAAGAGATGTGAATGAAAATTGAAATTGAAATCAAATATTGTAAGTCAGAGGTCAGCAAACTTAATACCAAGAAGAGATTTTTTTAAGTTTACTGAAGATAATGAAAAACATGACAGAGAACATTTCAAAGGCTTTTATGAGAAGAATGTTATTGGAATAGTGCTTTCTCATAAGTACGTTGGCCTGAAAATTTCTTGACTCACTGCACCTGTCTGAGTAGAAATTACCCTGAATGTTCTAACTACTTATAGAGTAAGTCAAGCATCTGTAACAATTCTCATCAGCTGTTCAACAGGACTCTGCAGAATTAATCCTTTTGTGAATTTAGACTCTCAACCAGACTTGCTTTGTGATACCACTTCATTTCCAGAGAATTACGAACAGGTGAATCATATATCTAGGCAGTTCGGCACATCCTAATATTGTTGTACATTGTGTAGATTGGATGAATATATATGTAAGAGCCATGAGTTGGCAATGAAAGGTATGAGGGGGAATTGGGGATAGGCAGGTGTGGCATGAGGCTGAAAGGGGCTATGGGGGTGGGTGGAATGCTTGAGTTGGCATGGAGTTGGCATGAGTGGGCGTGGGTAAGACCTTTTGAACTTGTCTTTCAAAAGATTTTGAGTTCAAATTATGGTTTGCAGCTCCTGTGGGATCTGTGAACCATGTTTCATAGACAAGGTGGCTTAACTCTAAAGTTTTTGGGATCTAGGCGGATTCTACTCTTGTAATTGGGCCAGCTAGATTAAAGTAAATCCCACACTGGAAGTTGGGAGTACTGAGAATTAGGGTAAAAATCTGCAATCAGGTCCTGTCATTGCTTTTAAGTGCCTCCCATCTGGGTCTATGTTAATAAAGTTTTTTAAGAAAAGGAAAAGCCATTTATTTAACTTGAAAATGGGAGTGTTTAATGAAGCGCAGCTAACAAACAGGGCTGTAGTGAGCTGCTTGTGATTCCAGAGCAGATCCAAATCTGGATGCATAGTGTGTGAATACTTTGTTGTAAGAGAAATGCATTTACTGATTATTTCAGCATTTCTGTTTTGATTCCATGTAAGTATGAATTCATTGTTCTTCATTTTAAAATAAACACCTTTTAATGTTTAAATAGCATGGTGTTTGTTAATACCATGCCAGTGTATTGAGGTACTAGTTCTACGGTTACTGGTTTTATCATGTACAGTATACCCTTAGGTTGCCCCCGAATTGTATGTAAGGCTATTTTAATGGCTCAAGAACAAAATATCATGAGTCGGAACAGAAAATGCTTGGAAACATTCAGTGGGTCAGACAACATCAGTGAAGAGGAAAATAACATTTAATTAGAATTGTGGCACCCAACCTGTGGTCCACAGAGAACACACCAGAGCATTTCATCCAGCCTTGAATCACAGCACAAACATGAATCTTTCAAGAAACTGCTTGTTCAATCAGGGGTTCTTCCTGGCCTGCCTGTTGCAGGTTTGCTTGTGTGCCGATCAGCAACAAATTGAAGAAGAGAACCATTCTGTGATTCAAGTATGCATGACCAGCTGGAGGCCTCGAGCCCTGGCAGTGAGTCTGCAGGCTGGCTCTGGAAACCAGAGATTTTCATCAGGTATCGCTGGTGACTGGGACAGGAGGAAGAAAGTGAGATCTGGGACTTAGGAGGAGACTGCTCATTTGCTTCATCCTCCCCTGAACTCCACAAAGCAGTCACTGGGGACACGTGGTGGCAGGTGTAAATGTGTTAGCTTGCCTTATTCTTGTAAAAGGGGAAATCTCTGATAATGTACTAGTAGGTCTGCCTGAAGGTCAGCTTCTTGTCGGGGGTATAGTGGGTGGCTGTGGCAACCAGGGCTGAGCAGGGGTGCAAGGACTAGGCCAACTCAAGCAGCTCCTCCTGGCTGGCTGGGGCAACCACTCCAGGTCACTACCACTGAATGTGGGAGATGAAGGGTACAGGAAGGTGGGGAGGCAGATAAGGAAGCAGGGAGCCACTGACCATACCCCATTGAACTTGTAAGGATTGGTGGTTTCTGGGTACTCGCCCAGCAGTTATCTGGTCTATGGTACATGTTGAAGTGTTCCCAGTAAACTACCATCTTGGAGACCTGCAGCGCTGCCTTCACGCACAAAAGGAGTTGGAATGCATTTTCAAAAATTTTCAAAAGCAGTTTTGCTGTTCATCGTGCTTCATTTCCCTTGAAAAATTTGTTGTTCTTAAAGAAGTTCTTTGGAGCACAGAATCCCAGGGTTTAGTTTCTAAACGGGTTCAGAGAGTGGGAAGAGTGAGAGAGAGAAAGAAGGGGAGGGCATGAAAGAAGAAGAGAAGGAAAGCAACCTGTGAGAGGAGGAAACCCAGTCTAAACGTCAACTCACTTTCAACCCGCACATTTCCTGTGAATTTTTGGCAAGGACATGTTGGAGTGACCTCCAACAGAAGCAATGCAAAGTCAGCATTAGTCTAAATCTCAATCCTTAGCTTGGTCCCAGTCATCACCCTCTCCCCTCGTGAAAATGAATTGGGTCTTATTCTTTTTCTCTCCCGTGCTTTGCTTGACCAAAAAAGCAAAGATTGGCAATATTGTTAAGCTTTGATTCTTGGTACTTTTTAAAATCGCTTCTATTAAATACTCATTTGAATAGTCAGTTTACTACTTCAGAATTTTTTTGATGAGGTTAATGTTTACTGTTGATTGATTTGTTGATGTCACTTGTACTGAGATACAGTGAAAAGTGTTGTTTTACATGCTTTACAGGCAGATCGTACCATACAAAGTGCACCAGGGTAGCAGAACAGAGTGCAAAATACAATGTTATTACTGTGGAGAAGGTGCAGAGAGGGAGAGAGAGATCAGAATTAACATTTGAGAGGTCCATTCAAAAGTCTGATAACAGTGGGGAAGAGGCTGTTCTTGAATTTATTTGTGTGTGTATTCAAACCTTTGTATCTTTTGTCCGGTGGTGGATCAGAGTATAACCGGGGTGGGAGGGGTCTTTGATTATGTTGGTTGCTTTCCCAAGGCAGTAGAAAATATAGATGGAATCAGTGGATGGAAGACTGGTTTACAGTATGAGCCCCCACTGGATTGGCCACAATTGCATTAGAATAATCACCTTTTATTGTTGAGTGTTTAAATACACGGCTGCTGATTTGTGTTACTAAGTTATCAAGCTATCAAATCCCTGGATCCTTGGCCTGGGTTGACTAATCTGATCACTGCTGAATTATTGATGAACACTACAGTGTGTCTGCAAACCTTTGGTTTTGAGAACTGAAAATTCAGCCAATATTTCGCTTCGAATGGCTATTCAGTAATGTATCCTGAAACAGTGTGCCACAGTGCATTATATGTAAGTATAAGATTGAGCTAATCTGACCTATCTCCACAATTGGAGTCTGCCAGTACTATTTATCCCAGTTGATATATTGAATACCCACCATGCGAGAGAGCAGAAAGCTATAAGTATCACTGACCTCTTATTATTGCATAAATTGCTTTATTCACTTATGGAACAAGAAGATAGAAAGTTGGAGACAGAATACGTTATATAAGTTGTGGATGTAAGTTGTATTCAGGTTTGTATTCGGTGAACCTCCAGTGAAGCACTGGTGTTAGTGACCCGCTTTCTGTTTATGTGTTTAGGTTTCCTTGGGTTGGCGACGTCAAAACTTGCTCACTTTATACAAGTATAAAACTAACCAAATATTAGGTTTTGTACATGTTCCCAGACTCCCCTTAATAATAATATTATTCAATATTTTTGCTTTTAAAGAATTAGGGAATCAAGCTCATATTCAAACTTTTGATTTATTTAATTTTCTTCTGTATTTCTACTCCAGGTTTGAAAGTCTGGAGCCAGAAATGAACAACCAGGCTTCTCGTATTGCAGTGGTGAACCAAATTGCTCGTCAGTTGATCCACAGTGGGCATCCCAGTGAAAAGGAGATCAAAGCACAGCAAGATAAGCTAAATACAAGGTTTGTTTGGCACCCAAAAAATAAGTATTGAGTAATTAGAAAATAGAATATGATTGAATAAATATATTCCTCATTTTAATTTTGCTGCAGTTTTCTTATATTCTAATCTGTTATGTATGAACCATCAGCAATAAGTTAATTAGACTTGGGATAAATTTCAGTTCTACCCGCCCAACCTACCACTTACTTATATTTGTTCAGTAGTTCACTAGGTTTGTGTTTACTGGTTTCTTAACGTAGTGTAGGCAGTTATGTTGCATGTATGTTTTCGATTATACGTGGATTGGACTTAAAACTGTCAAGTCAAGTGAGCATTTTATTCCTCATTCAAAAGATATTTGTCAGTTTATTGTAGAGTGAAACATTTCATGTATCAAACTTGAATGGGTTAAAATCTGAATAGATGCCACAGAAAGGTAAAAGCACACAGACATGCGTTTTGATTTTAACTACTCCACCTGGCAGTAATCTGGATGGTAGTGGACAGCAGTTTAAATATGCTTGTTGCTTACCCCTCAAGTTTTCTTGTGGCCAAGAAGGGCAAAATTCTGTATCTCTGGAAATTTGATTCCATTTTCTATTCTGATTCTAGATGGAGTCAATTCCGTCAACTAGTGGACCAAAAGAAAGATGCACTCAATTCTGCACTCAGCATTCAGAATTATCACCTTGAATGCAATGAAACAAAGTCTTGGATTAGGGAAAAGACCAAAGTCATTGAATCCACGCAAGATCTGGGCAATGATCTTGCTGGTGTCATGGCCCTCCAAAGGAAATTAACTGGAATGGAACGTGATTTGACAGCTATTGAAGCTAAGCTAGATGATCTACAGAAAGAAGCTGAAAGACTAGCTGCTGAACATCCTGATCAGGCAAATGCTATCATGAGCCGACTTTCAGAAATTAATGATGTCTGGGAAGAAATGAAATGTACTTTGAAGAACCGAGAAGAATCACTTGGTGAGGCAAATAAGCTTCAGCAATTCCTGCGCGATTTGGATGACTTCCAGTCTTGGCTTTCAAGAACCCAAACTGCTATTGCTTCTGAAGATATGCCCAACACTCTGGCAGAAGGGGAGAAGCTGCTCACCCAGCATGAAAACATCAAAAATGAAATTAATAATTATGAAGAAGACTACCAGAAAATGCGTGATATGGGTGAAATGGTAACACAGGGACAGACAGATGCACAATATATGTTCTTACGCCAGCGTCTGCAAGCTTTGGATACTGGATGGAATGAGCTGCACAAAATGTGGGAGAACAGGCAGAATCACTTGTCTCAATCTCATTCATACCAATTGTTTTTAAGAGACACAAAACAAGCAGAGGGGTTCCTCAACAACCAGGTAAGATAAATATGGATCTACTTTTAATATTGACTTTCAATTCCACCGTAAGTCTTGGAGCATTTGGTATGTTTCTAATATTGACCTAGCATCTTCCTTAGTGCATCATAACATTTTCCTTCACTTTTTAAAATTTTACTTAAATTTGATGAAACTTAAATTCCAGTGGCCCACTGTTTGAAACCTGTTGCCTTTTGGTCCAGATCAACACAAAATTCTCAGCTGAGCAGATATAAACAGTAAAATAGATAAACTTTTTTTCTGATTAGAAGTCAATAGGTTTTTTTTAGTATTACTCTAAATTTGCTTCTTATTCTTTCATGGAATGTGAATGTTGCTAGCATTTGTTGCCAGGCACTAAATGCCCTTAAAGTGAGAGGCCTATTTGA
Organism: Chiloscyllium plagiosum; assembly: GCF_037043375.1. Taxonomy (NCBI): domain Eukaryota; kingdom Metazoa; phylum Chordata; class Chondrichthyes; order Orectolobiformes; family Hemiscylliidae; genus Chiloscyllium; species Chiloscyllium plagiosum. Next base: position 60,980,917 of record NW_028270148.1, read on the forward strand.
ACTGCTGCAATACATCTGGTATGGATTCACTCTCAGTACTATTAGGAAGAAAGTTGCATCTGGGCATGCAAATCAAAATTTAAGCAGTGAAATATAACAATATAAAGGCAATTATAAGAATTTATAAAATACTGAACTGTAATCCAAGCTGTTCCAAGAAAACTCTTGTACTGAGCATATATCATGTTCAAAGGTGGAACTCATCATTTTATGTGCAATCAATGTATTACTTCTCAGATTACAAGTAGCAGTACGAAGCTGATTGGCAATTTTTTCCTTTGTTAAAATAAAGGAGTACGTCTTAGCACACACTGAAATGCCCACCACACTTGAGGGTGCTGAAGCTGCCATTAAGAAGCAGGAGGACTTCATGACTACCATGGATGCGAATGAAGATAAGATAAATGGAGTGGTGGAGACAGGCAGGAGACTAGTCAGCGATGGCAATATTTATTCTGACAAAATCCAGGAAAAAGTTGACTCAATTGATGAAAGGTACAAATGCACTAATCAAGTGAGGTTCAGTTCTTCCTGTAAATCCCTGAGTTTAATATTCTATTTTCATGAAGTATTTGCTCTGAAAATTCTACATTATTAGAAGTATTTTATTATATAATATTGGAACCTTGTTGGAGAATGCGTCATGAAAGAAATTTCCATTGAATGCCTATTACAGTACCAAAATTTGACTTTTAATCAGGAAAACAACTAGACGTTTTAAGGTTATATAGGAACAGTTCTCAACTATAAATTCTCCTGTTCCCTCTGGCACTAAATCTTTATTTAATCTTGCTAATCTCTTTCTTTTCATATATTGATGGAAGCTTTTATAGTTTCTATCATCTCACCTCTTTTTCCCAAAAGTTCCTTTAGCAGCATTGGTGCTGACTTGATAACCCAGTCAATGTACAAATCTGTCATCCATTATGACTGTGTAACACACGTCACATGCATCTCTAATATCCTAATTTGTAGTATGCCCAACACCTCATACCTTAGCTTCATTTTCTATAAACAACTCTCACCAATGTTTCTTTCCCCTTGCTGTTCTTCTTAACCCATGTCCCATTGGGCTGCATTTAACGCTTAGAGGAAGTGCCTCAAGACTCAACTATTGTTGATTTGTCCTTGCATTTGACCAAATCTGAATCATAGACTTGTGTTACATCATTGTTTTGTGGTGTCATTTTCAAGCTTTAATTATTGTGTTTAGTGTATAGAATGGATTAATGAATTCCTTTTTCTTTGGCCCATTCAGAAGCTCCATTTCATCAGGGTGCAATAACAGGGAAGAAAAGGGGAAAAGTTACACATTTAAAATTTAGTGCTTGATAATCTTTAGGAGAATTCCTTTTTTTAAAAAAAAAAGCAAATTTTTTTAATTTACAAAATTTAGTCTAAATAGCTTTTTAAAAATGTTCCTATTAAATTTAACTTACAGACATAAGAAGAATCGTGAGGCTGCCAGTGAACTACTTATGCGCCTTAAGGACAACAGAGATCTGCAGAAGTTCCTTCAAGACTGCCAGGAAGTAAGCTTGCTTTACGAGTCATTTTACCAAATTAACATATGCTGTTTTGTTGTATCTCACTGCAAATAATTATTGCTTTGTTCCTTAAATAATAATGTTTTTCTTTTGCAGCTGTCCCTTTGGATCAGTGAGAAGATGCTCACTGCTCAGGACATGTCCTATGATGAAGCGAGAAATTTGCATAGCAAATGGCAGAAACATCAGGCTTTTATGGCAGAGCTTGCATCAAATAAAGAATGGCTGGATAAAATTGATAAGGTTTGATGGAATTTTGAATACTCCCAGCACTTTTCTGTGATAAATATATAGCAGTTAACTCATTTCTATTTTTATTTTTGTGACAGTAATAAAATAGTTAATAATTGATGTCAACTTATTAGATGTATACAATGTTAAACCTTGCAGTATTAAAATAAGGTGCTTGCTTCTCATGAAGTAGAGGGAAAAACAGCAAATATAAATTGCCAACTGGTATTTTTGCTTTACTGATTTGCTATAATACTGCAGAGCTAGATTACATTTTTGCTTAAATTATGTTCCCCCCTTTCTGGTTTACTACTTTTTCCAAATCAGCTTTGCAATCTTAACCTTTATGTAGTTACCAAACAGCCTTACTTCTCCTATCATTACCTAAGTTCTCACAAGTCTGAACTTAATGAGCTAGTATTTTAAAGAAAATGTACAATTTTAGGTATAAATGGTTGATAGTAATGTGTTTAAATAAGGAACCTGGAAACTCTACAATCTAATTCTCACACTCTCACTCTTACTCACTCTCTCTCTCTCACTCTCTCACACACACACACACACACACTGTCTGGCTCAGTCACACTCAACATTGCCTCTCTCGCAAGCTGTCTCACTCACACACTCTTGCATTCACTCTCTTCCAGTCTCTCACCAACACTCACTCTTCCTCAATCACCATTTCTGTCTCTCACTCACTTTCTGTCTTCCACTCACTCCTGCTCTTTCTTGCACTTTCTCTCTCTTCCACTCTCACTCGCTCGCACTCTGTCATTAACAATCACACACTCATGCTCTCTCTCTTTCTCAGGCTCACTCCAATTCTCTGCCATTACCTCTGTCACTATCTCCCACTCATTCTCACTGAACCTCTCCTACTCGCGCACACTCCTAATTACCACTCTCATTCTCTCACTCACTGACGTGCTCAGCCTCTCATTCTTTTGCTCTTTCTCATTGTTTCATTCTCTTTCATTCTCTCACTCATTATTTCATTCTCACTCACTCATTCTCTCATGGTTTAGCACTCAAGCTCTCTCGCTCACTGTCTCACTCATACACACTCACTCTTAGTCTCATTCATTCTCAATCATGCAGAATCTTTTTTGCTTCCACTCACTCACTCACTCACTCACTCACACACACACACACACACACACACACACACACACACACACACCAACTTACCCTGTCTATCTCACTCATGCTATCCCTCACTAATGTTGCATCTTACTCACTGGCAAATACTCACACAATATCATAAATTCACACTTTCTGTCACACTCCCCCTTTCCCTCTTGCATGTTCCCTCTTGGTCGCGTTCCAGCCCCCCCTCCTCACACACCCCTCTCCCAGGCGTGCTCTCGACCCCTCTCTCTGGCACAACCCCTCTCCCTCCCTCTCTACCTCGCATGCTCTCGCCCCCTTCTTTTGCGATCTTGTCCCCTCCCTCCTGGCGCTTTCACTCCCGTCCCTCCTCGTGTGCTCTCACTTCCCTCCCTCCTTGTGTGGTCTCGCCCCCTCCCTCCTTGTGTGGTCTCGCCCCCTTCTTCCTCTTTCCCTTGTGCACTCTCACCCCCTCCTTCCTCGAGCGCACTTGCACTCTCACCCCCTCCCTCCTTGCATGCTGTCGTCCCCCTCCCTCCCGTGCCCCCACCTCATCGCACACTCTCGCCCCCTGCCTCCTCACGTGCTTTCGCGCCCTTGCGTACTCTTCGCCCCTTGCTCCCTCGCGCTCTCACACGCTCTCGCCAACTTGCTCCCTCATGCACTCTCGCCTCCTCCCCCCTCGTGCGCTTTCGCTCACTTGCACATTCTCACCCCCTCCCTCCTCGTGCACTCTTGCTTCCTCGTGCTCTCTTGTCCCCGCCCTCCTCGTCACCCCCTTTCTCCCTTGCTCGATCTCACTCCGTCCCTCCTCGCAAGTTCTCGTCTCCGCCTTCCTTGAACGCTCTCGCTCACTTGCACGCTCTCCCACACCCATGCGCACTTTTGCCCTCTCTGTACTAGCGAGCTTTCGCCTCCTCACATGCTCTCACCCCCTCCTTCCTCGTGCTCTTTCGCTTCCTCGCGCTCTCTTACCCTCTGTCCCCCACGTGCTCTCGCCCCCTCTCCCTCCTGCTTCGTGCCACCCTCTCTCTCTCTCGCACTCTCACTTCCTCGAGCGCTCTAGTTTCCTTGTGCGCTGTCACTCCCTTGCATGTTCTTGTCCCTCTCTCTCGAGCGCTCTTGCCACTCTCTCTCCCTCACACGCTTGCGCCACTTCTGGCCCTTGTGCTGTCTCGCACCCTGTCTCCCTCTCTCCCTCATGCTCTGTCACCCTCCTCTCCCTTATTTAATATTGTGCACACTGTTCTTAAATCGCATGGCACAACAGGATATTCACATTCTCAAGTACTTCAATTTTGTAATCAAATGCAAAGAATTAACATTTTAAACCACTTAAGATAGCTTTCTTAAATTTCCACCATTACTTGGAAAATTGCAAAAACTGGTAAATATTGAATATAATTTCAATTTCTCCTGTAGGATGGCATGCAGCTAACTGCAGAGAAGCCAGAGACTGAGGTCGTTGTGAAGGAAAAGCTGACAGCCCTTCACCATTTGTGGGAAGAACTAGAATCCACGACTCAGGCCAAAGCTCAGCGTCTGTTTGATGCCAACAAAGCAGAGCTTTTCACCCAGAGCTGTGCTGATTTAGACAAATGGCTACATAACCTGGAAGGACAGCTCCAGTCTGACGATTATGGCAAAGACCTTACCAGTGTCTCCATTCTACTCAAGAAACAACAGGTATTTACCCAATTTGTTCAGTTAGACAAGGGAGCATGGGCCAGCTGAACCTTCAAATGTGCCTTTTGGTTTAATATTCCTCTGATCATCCATTTCAAAATGAATGATCCAGCACAATTTTGTTGGGCATCTTGGAAATTAAGTGTATGTTGGAGCTTAGAGATTATTCTCATTACTTTAGTAACATCCTGTACTAAGTCAAATTATATATTCATTTGAAAATAGCAGCTATATAAATATGAAACCTCAGTGCAGAGAAAAGATTGAGATGGCAACTTTTGAAAATTAATTGCAGTATAATAAAGTTCCCAGCTACAGCTTATTCTTTTCAAAATGATGTGAAATAATAGGAAGTTTACAACATCAGGAATTTTTTAAAATATCATTTTACATATCTTTGATTAATTTTTTTTGTCTAAACAGTGTTTCAGTGAAATTGTCATCAGGAAACTCCAAATACATACTATATTTCCAGAATCATCTTTTGGGTTAGGCAAAAGGGGTGGCTGCCTAAGGGCACATGCTTGGACCAAAGGCAACTGGGGGGAGGGATGAGGGTTGAGAGGGGGGCACGGGTTGACCTTCGGTTGCAGAATAGGTGGAACAGCTGGAAGCGCATGGTGGGGTCACAGAGTGCGAGTTGCCGTAGGTGTTGTATGTTTGTATGTTTCTGTATCCCATTTTACTTTTCATAAGAGTAAGCAGTAAAAATATTGAGGAATAACATGTTTTCACTGGAAATCATAAGATTCAGACTGGGTAGTTGGGTGGCTTCTTTGGGGCACTTTGCTAATTTAGCTTTTTGTTGTGAATCCACAGCAACTATAACTTATTAACTTAATTTAATGCCTTAAAATTAATGAACACTTCCAAGGTGCCTCACAGGAGTGTTCTCAAACAAAATGTGATGCCGTGCCACTTAAGGAAATAGCAGATAAAAGTAGTTTTTAAGGAGCATCTTAAAAGAGGAAAGAGAAGTGACAGGGGTTACGGAGATAGCTGGTGAACCTACGGCCTTGAAACATATGGTTGCTAGTGGAGCAATTAAGATTGAGGATAAAAAGCCAGGTTTAACACAGCATAAAAGTCTTGGAGGATTCTAAGGCTGGAAGAGGATACAGAGACACGGAAAAATTCGACAAGGCAAGAATTTGAAAACAAGGTTAAGAAATTTAAAATTGATGTGACTTTCGTGTACTGATTTGCATTCTTCTGTTAACGGTCTAGTGATTTTGGATTAGTTCTGCTTTTGTTCCCACAATAACTGCAAAGCACAGGGAGGAATTCGGTATTTCAGCTCATTTGTCATTTGGTACAAGTTAGAAACCACTTTCTTACACCCCTCTCTCATTAGATGTTAGAAAATCAGATTGAAGTGCGAAAGAAAGAAGTGGAGGAATTGAAGAGTCAGGCTCAGATTTTGAGCCAAGAAGGCAAAGATATTGATGAGGTGGATAGCAAGCGCACAGTTGTGGAAAAAAGATTTTTGCAGCTACTCGAACCCCTAAATGAAAGGAAACACTACTTGTTGGCATCTAAAGAAATACATCAATTCAACAGAGATCTGGAGGATGAAATTGTAAGTAGAAATCTCAATGTGTGTTATTTAAACAGAGCATGTCAACTTGAACCTTGTTTTGGTTTGAATAAAATCCATGCAGAAATTAGACACTATGTCTATATTGCTGTTGTTTTAGGTTCAATCTTTTTGTTAATTGCAACCTGTTAGATCAAAGATTACATTTCTTGACTGCAAAGTAACTGATACTTGCTTTAATGTGTTTCAAAAGTGCATATACAGTCTTGTAAATAAACATCATTGAACCTTTAATAATGCTTGAAAGGCCATTTAATTGCTAGTAAGGATAGAATCGTCAACACTATCCCTAATGACTTATGTGAAGTACTTTTATTTAATTTGTTCCCAATTAGAACAGGTAGAAAAATGGTAAAATTACAAATTGACACTCCAATCAGTTAATGTTCTGAATAAAAAGACACATTCTTATTGCTGTATGAAACTGAAGAATGGCTGTATAAGTGACAAGCATATAAACTTTCAAGTATCCTCTGTTCTAAGTTCTTTTTGTTCAAAAATACACTTTTAAAATGTACATAAATGTTTATGGCAATATGAAGCCAACTATAAAAGAAAAGTTTATTGCGTAAGATAAAATATATTTTATTAACAGATGTACCACAAGTATTGATATGGGCAATAATAAAAAAAGAATAGCAAACATTGAGATTCATTTTTATCTTTTTTAGTTGTGGGCTGAAGAACGCATGCCTCTTGCAACATCCACTGACCATGGCCATAACCTCCAGACTGTACAGATGCTGATCAAGAAAAATCAGGTGAAAAATGGAAAATATAAATACAAATGTTTTAAAAATGAAGCATGATCATTCACTGGTAGTAGCCTAATAGCCCAAAATATCCATTGACTTGGACTATTGCTTTTCAGTTAGAGGTTTGTGGCTTCCAGCCTGTATGTAGGATTTGCATAAGTAATTCACACTAATACTTCACTGCTTTACCAAAGAGGTGCTGCATTGATGTAAGTGCCTTCTTCTAAATGAGATGTTAAACCAAACTCTCATTCCTTTTACGGTTGGATCCTTTGACACCGTTTGAAGTGGATCGACTGTTATGCATTTTATTGATGCTTGTGATGACTTGCTATTTGTTTAAAAAAAAATAACAATGATGTTTCAAGAATAATTCTTGAATATTCAATACTTTGGATTATCTTGATTATGAGAAAGTTGGAGAAAGTGAGAACTGCAGATGCTGGAGATCAGAGCTGAAAATTGTGTTGCTGGAAAAGCGCAGCTGGTCAGGCAGCAACCAAGGAGCAGGAGAATCGACGTTTCGGGCATAAGCCCTTCTTCAGGAATGCCATTTATGAGAAAGTTGCCATTCAGTACAAGCTATTTTTTCTGTGATGTAGAAGAATGGAAAATGTAATCTAATCATGATTTGGTTTCAAACTTACAATAATATCAGATAAATTAAACTGTGATTTTAACAGTATTGAAATATAGTGCCCATCACTTAAATGGCCACATTTTAAAATATTACACTCAATTATAACAGCCAAAAAGACAATATACCTTTGTTACTCTGCAATATCATCAGTTTCAAAACCGCCAGTTCTGGTGACTTAAATGCTACATTTGTCTTGGACAGAAATTACTTTTTAAATACTCTGGTACATATCCTGTTGCACAGAAGAAATGTAAGTATGTAGTACATTGGCACAGTGCACTGCATGTACTAAAGGGCTTATTGAGACAAATTTCACTTTCCTTGGTCTGTATGCTTGCTTTATTGAGTGAGAGGCATCAGCCCAAATTTTGTGGCAGTAGTAATGGTGAGCATTGTCTTACTTGAAGGCTTAATTTGACAGCAGCTTATTAGTGTTCATATTTCTATTCAACGCAGCAACCCAGAAATTGCTGTTAAAAGCATCTAACTCCTCCAAGATTGCACTGGACTCATAAATGCATGAATTAGGATAACGAGGGAGCCATACTTTTGGTTTGAATCAGGATCCTGAGAATGGGATCAAATGGCTGTTCTGAACTGGCACTGTGTTAGGAACATTTATCCATTAGAGATTTTTCATGACTTGTCTAGTTAGAGCCCAGAGGACATGTTCACTGTCCACTTGAAGCTAATAGGCAATTAAGAGGCCTCCCAGTACACGAGATGCAGCAGCATGCCTCCTCAGATTAAGGAGGGAGTGAACACCTCCAACTTGAGGCATTGTTCAGCCACTTTACCAAATTTTGAATATTAAAAGCAACCAGGCCAACCCTAAAGAGGAGGGAAGTTCTTACTGGAAGTTCTTAACTGGAAAATTCCAATTGACCTTTGATAAGTAGTTTTAATTAGTCTTATGCTTGGTCTTAATTGGCTTCTGTTTTGTGCAGACAAGACTGGAGGTTCTTATGGTGGTATCCCTATCTCTGAGCCAAGAAGCCTGGGTTTGGGTTCCACTTGCTCAAATATCTCTATTAACATCTCTAAATAGGTTGGTTAGAAATATCTACTTATGGGCAGGAATCTTATGTCATCTTCTATTTCTTCTCAGAAAATTAGTCCAGAAGCAAGGTGGTGCCAGTATGCTACCTGATGGCGTGACTTTATGGAAGCAAAAGTTCTTCCTTGCATATTATGCTAAAAGTTGTTGGTAACATTACAGCTAGGGCATATTAAAGAGAAAGTGAGTTTGTACCAGTGTAATACATGATGATTACAGCGAAACAGCACATCTGTGCCACAAGAAAATTATAAGTTATGAATTTTATTCTTTCTACCAATCTAAAAGAAAAGTTTGGGACAACCATGATTGTTTATAATTTTCTGTACAGTGAAGGGCAATTTTTTTTCCTTCCAGGACTCCTCTTGAGATTTTTTAGAGTGCTACTGTTTGATTTTTGAAGCTACTTTTTGACATGATGCAGTCATGCAGTAACATTTTCCTCTGTATTTGTGTTAACGTATTAGGTATATGAATGCAGAAACCAAATTAGAATTCATCAATATTCTCAATAATTGTCAACTATGGGCGGCATGGTGGCACAGTGGTTAGCACTGCTGCCTCACAGCGTCAGAGACCCAGGTTCAGTTCCCGCCTCAGGCGACTGACTATGTGGAATTTGCACATTCTCCCCGTGTCTGCGTGGGTTTCCTCCGCGTGCTCCGGTTTCCTCCCACAGTCCAAAAATGTGCAGGTTAGGTGAGTTAGCCATGCTAAATTGCCCATTGTGTTAGGTGAAGGGGTACATGTAGGGGAATGGGTCTGGGTGGGTTGCGCTTCGGCGGGTTGGTGTGGACTTGTTGGGCCGAAGGGCCTGTTTCCACGCTGTAAGTAATCTAATCTAATCTATTGATTAAATTTAAAGCCACAACGCACAAGGAAAGCGTTGATTTCCTACACATCACAATATTTAATTTGGTATAAGGCGATGATCATAGGTTAGCAACAGGATTTTGGTTTTTAAGAAAATTGGCTCACAAAGTCATCATCCTAAACACAGCTTCCAGATTGATTGATGTCACAGCTAATGCATTCACATCATATATTCACAAAACTGGAATAATTTATTTGAGTCAGGTATTTGGAACATGAAGGGCAATGGTTTTATTGTAATTTATATTTCCTGTTTTTACTTGTTTGCAATCTGTGAAGATTTTTTTAGTCTGGTAGGAACCATCCTGCTGTTTTCCCTGATCACAAATATACTCTAGAGAGCACCATCATCGGTCACATACAGGATGCTGTATGCTGACAAGTATTTGGCCAACCAAAAATAAGATGATCAGTGAAAGACATTCATTAACTGTTTTACATTTTGTCAGCAGTTGGTCTTTAATAATCTTGCATATAACCTGTCACGCAGCTAAAATTACCAAACAGTATACAATGAGGCTGTCTCAGCAATAGTCCAGCAGTTGTGTCTTTCAAACCAGGCACCCCATCTAAACAGAAAGTTTATGATTAAAAATAGCAATATTTATATAGTCTTAAAATTAGATCGTGGTGAGATTGCAAACTCTTTTAAAAGAACAACTGCATTTGACATAGTAACTCATCAGGCCAAATGGTCAAGGTGCTTCACATTCGATAAATTTGCAGTAGTTAATAGCTATCACCTATGGTAGGTAAATCATGTTCATTGGGTGCACTCATTATCACCAATGCAGATTGTATTGGTTCTCTATTATAGTGATAATGCTACATGTGTTTTTGTCCTGTCTAGACTCTTCAAAAGGAAATTCAAGGCCATAAGCCACGTATTGATGATATATTCGAGAGAAGCCAAAGTACAGTAGCTGCAGATTCCCCAAGTGCTAAGGCTATTCAGCAGAGATTATCAGATCTACGAGAACTTTGGAAATTATTGTCTGAAGAAACAGAGAAGCGGCACAATCGGCTGGTGGAGTCTCACAAAGCCCAACAGTACTATTTTGATGCTGCAGAGGCTGAAGCATGGATGAGTGAACAAGAATTGTACATGATGTCGGAAGAGAAAGCGAAGGTTGAATATTGTGTATTTTATACTCTGATAGATGTGCTGAATAACAAAAAAGCAAAGGAACTGTGTTAGTATTGGGGAAAAGAAACAGAACAATTGTTAAAGTAACATTCATTAGTAAAAGTGAATGACAGCTCTATGAAGTGAAGTTTGTGGACAAATTGTTTAATATCCATTGAGACTTTTTCCTAGAACTGCAGTTAATGATATCCCATTAAGTTATGTTTCTTTATTTTTATAGTATTTCCAAAGAAACTTACCTATAATACCCAACCCAGCCAAAGGTACTAACATATTGGTCAACATACTCAGAGCAAAATATGATTGCTGTTATTTCCCTTTTTTTTACAATTTGCACTTTTAAACATCTTTAAAAACCCTGTAACAGTGTTACTTAAATGATTAGTCACAGTGCTTGTGGTAATCTCTTTTATTCAAAGTTTGTGCGAAGATTTGTAGCTCGGGTGCTCGTTGCTGTGGTTCTGTTCGCCGAGCTGGAAGTTTTTGTTGCAAACGTTTCGTCCCCTGGCTAGGCGACATCATCAGTGCTTGGGAGCCTCCTGCGAAGCGCTTCTTTAATGTTTCCTCCGGTGTTTATAGTGATCTGTCCCTGCCGCTTCCGGTTGTCAGTTTCAGCTGTCCGCTGTAGTGGTTGGTATATTGGGTCCAGGTCGATGTGTTTGTTGATGGAGTTTGTGGATGAATGCCATGCCTCTAGGAATTCCCTGGCTGTTCTCTGCCTGGCTTGCCCTATGATAGTAGTGTCGTCCCAGTCGAATTCATGTTGCTTGTTGTCTGCGTGTGTGGCTACTAAGGATAGCTGGTCGTGTCGTTTCGTGGCTAGTTGATGTTCATGTATGCGGATTGTTAGCTGTCTTCCTGTTTGTCCTATATAGTGTTTTGTGCAGTCCTTGCATGGTATTTTGTACACTACATTAGTTTTGCTCATGCTGGGTATCGGGTCCTTCGTTCTGGTGAGTTGTCTGAGCGTGGCTGTTGGTTTGTGTGACGTTATGAGTCCTAGGGGTCGCAGTAGTCTGGCTGTCAGTTCTGAGATGCTCCTGATGTACCATACATCAGGAGCATCTCAGAACTGACAGCCAGACTACTGCGACCCCTAGGACTCATAACGGCACACAAACCAACAGCCACGCTCAGACAACAACTCACCAGAACGAAGGACCCGATACCCAACATGAGCAAAACTAATGTAGTGTACAAAATACCATGCAAGGACTGCACAAAACACTATATAGGACAAACAGGAAGACAGCTAACAATCCGCATACATGAACATCAACTAGCCACGAAATGACACGACCAGCTATCCTTAGTAGCCACACACGCAGACAACAAGCAACATGAATTCGACTGGGACGACACTACTATCATAGGGCAAGCCAGACAGAGAACAGCCAGGGAATTCCTAGAGGCATGGCATTCATCCACAAACTCCATCAACAAACACATCGACCTGGACCCAATATACCAACCACTACAGCGGACAGCTGAAACTGACAACCGGAAGCGGCAGGGACAGACCACTATAAACACCGGAGGAAACATCAAAGAAGCGCTTCGCAGGAGGCTCCCAAGCATTGATGATGTCGCCTAGCCAGGGGACGAAACGTTTGCAACAAAAACTTCCAGCTCGGCGAACAGAACCACAACAATCTCTTTTATTTAACATTTTTAAATAAAAATTTAAAAGCTTCTCAGGAACCTGTTGAAAGAAACTTTTGATGATGTGTCACTTTGCAGGATGAGCCGAGTGCAGTGATGATGTTGAAAAAACATCAGATTTTGGAGCTGGCGGTGGAGGATTATGCTGAGACTGTGCATCAGCTTTCAAAGACCAGCAGAGCTCTAGTGGCAGATGGACACCCAGAGAGGTTAGTTTAATCTTTGGCATTATTACATCTGTTGTATGTTATGATTGTGACAGGAGGAATACACTGGAAATAAAGTCCAAGTAAACCACCAATTGCATCATTTGTACAAATGTGTTGATTCAATCAGCTAATGCTCTAATTGCTTTTTTCCTGTACTACTATTTGGCATGCTTGCCTTCATTGGTCAGAGCATTGAGTATAGGAGTTTTGATGTCATGTTGCAGCTGTACAGAACATTGAGGCCATTTTTATAATACTGTATGCAATTTTGATTGCCCAGCTATCAGAAGGATGATGTTAAACTTGAAAGGGTGCATAAATGATTTAGAAGGATGTTGCCACAGTTGGAGGGTTTAAGCTATGGGGAAAAGCTGAATAGACTAGAGGTTATTTTCCTTGGAGCATCAGAAGCTGAGGGGTGACTTTAGAAAGGTTTATAAAATCATGAGGGGCTAGGATGGAGTGAATAGCCACGGTCTAGTTCCAAGGTTGGGAAGTCCAAAACTAGAAAATGTAGGTTTAAGGTGAGAGGGGAAGGATTTTAAAAGGACCTGAAGAATAACTTTTTCATATAGAGGACAGTGAGTGTATGAAACAAGCTGCCAGAGGTGTGTCCAGTTACAACGCTTAAAAGGTATTCGGATAGTTACATCAATTGGGGGGTTTAGGGGGCTGTGGGCCAAATGCTGGCATATGGGTCTAGGTTAGATTGGACTGTCTGATCGTTGTGGGCGAGTTGACTGAGCGGTCTGTTTCCGTGCTGTGTGACTCCATCCAAAATACAAGTGACCTTCATATGTCGTCTTTAATAACTCAAAATAATCTGTTTATTGTAACAAAATATTATTTCTGAAAACAAATTGCAAACACTTTAATATCTAAGCTTTCATCTAGAATTACAACTGTTGGCTGAATTTTAATGATTTTAACTAAGTGCAAGTTGTGTCAAGGTTTGGGAGAAATTCTTGCCACAAGGGCCAGCAAAATTTGTCACCACAACTTACCAAATCCACCCCGGTAGCTATGTACCCTAACCCAGTATTGTCCCTCACATTCGATTCTTTCACCATCTTACCCATGTTCCTGAACAACTCTCCGTTCATTGGATATCTACCTAAAGGCCAGCATCCCTTATGCCCATGCCATTCATAAAAGCCCATTATGCAGCTGGATAACCATTGCCTGTCCAGAGCTGTCCTGTCCTGTCCTGATATTTGTTGACATATAGATGAGAAGAAATTATCACTGCTGCCAGATCAGGTCCTGGAGATCCTGCTGGATGGGTAAGTGCAAATGTAGAGCTTCCTCTTCCTCCTTCTCACCACCAGCCCCTCCCCAAAAAACCAGCAGTGGAAGCCACAACATCAGACCGTGTCAGCTTGGTTTGAGGTTGCCACCCTGCTTAAAATACATGCAGCCATTGGGAGGATTGCCTACCACTATAGGAAGATGGCAGCGTCCTTCTCCACTCTTCCAGCATATATGCTATCATCCTCTCTCTGATACCTCTCTCACTTTATCTTTGTTACTGTGTCAACATCCCACGAAGGCTAATGCTCTACAGCTCTCAATATTGCCTACAACATCTTCCTTCACATGTTGTCACTAACCTCAAACCCAATACCGCTAGCCCTCCATGTCATCTGTGTTGCCTAATCACTCACTTGAGACACCTCCCCATCTGCACTAAAGGAAAGCTGTGCCACCCATTTTCACTTTGAAGGGATGTCTTTCCTTGCAGGAGAGACTAGAACCGGAACTCACTAAGAATAAGCAATCTTGCTTTAAGATGTGAAGTTTTTTTCACTCGTCATTTGCTTGTGGAAATCTCTTCAGAAAACAGAAGAGACTGGATTATTGAATGTATTTAAGACTCTGTCAGATTTTCATAGATGAGAGAACCAAGAGTTATGAAAGGCAGACAGGAAAGAAGAGTTGAGACCACAACGAGATCAGCCATTATGTTATTGAATGGCAGAGTATGCTCAAAGAGCCAAATGGCCCATTTGTCATTCTGAATTCTATATCTTATATTTGTAATGTTAAGACTAATTGCAGCATGAAACTAGGCAAACGTAGGTGAATGTCAAGTTAGAACCATGGTATCATAGGACATGCCATTCCTGAAGAAGGGCTTATGCCCGAAACGTCGATTCTCCTGCTCCTTAGATGCTGCCTGACCTGCTGCGCTTTTCCAGCAACACATTTTTCAGCTCTGATCTCCAGCATCTGCAGTCCTCACTTCTACCATGGTATCATAGATTAGATAGCAAGTATGTGATTTAGATGTCTTTTCCCCATATCACTATGCAATTGCAGAAAACCATTCTCTTCTTGGGCTTATTTTGTTGGTCTTCATTCCTTTGGGTATGGTGTGACTGACATTTACCTGTACAGGAAACCTTACTATCCATTAATTTTTAACAAATTTTGTTTTTCAGTGAGCGTATCAGCATGCGCCAGTCCCAGGTGGACAAGCTTTATGCTGGCTTGAAAGATTTGGCTGAGGAGAGAAGAGGGAAACTGGATGAGAGGTATCGCCTTTTTCAATTAAACAGGGAGGTGGATGATTTGGAGCAATGGATAGCTGAACGTGAGGTGGTCGCTGGATCGCATGAACTTGGGCAGGATTATGAGCATGTTACGGTAAATATTCACCTCAAATGTATATGTAAAATATGTATTCATGCTACTTTATCTCTGGAAAATATTTCAGTCTACTACTAATTTCTTTTCATACCTCATGAAAAATATGATTGACTGAAATTTATTTAGCTGGACAGTTGGTCAAGCATTTATTATTGTAAAAATGCAGGTATTTCCATTTTGATTCTCTAGAAGGTACATGCAGGAATGACCGGAGGGTCCCAGAGAACTGGAAAATGGTTAAGGTAACACCTCTGTTCAAGAAGGGAGGGAGGCAGAAGACAGAAAATGAAAGGCCAGTTCCCCTGACCTCAGTCGTTGGTTCGATTTTAGAGTCCATTATTAAGGATGAGACTCCGGCGTACTTGAAAGTGCGTAATAAAATAGGGATGAGTCAGCATGGCTTCATCAAGCGGAGGACGTGCCTGACATCTGTTAGAATTCTTTGAACAGGTAACGAGCAAGTTTGCCAAAAGAGAACCAGTGGAAGTGATCTGTTTGGATTTTCAGTAGGCCTTTGGCAAGGTGCCACATCAGATAAATAAGATGAGAGCCCATGGTGTTAGGGGCAAGATATGGTTAGAGGATTGGCTGTCTGGCAGAAGGCAGGGAATAGGGAAAAGGGGATCTTTTTCAGGATGGCAGCTGGTGATTACAGGAGTTTCACTGGAGTTGGTGTTGGGACCCACAGCTATTCACATTATACATTAATGATCTCGATGGAGAAACTGAGGGCATTGTTACTAATTTTCTGATGACACAATGATAGATGACGTGACAGGTAGCAATGAGGAAACAAGGCGACTGCAGAAGGTCTGAGCTATAATGATATTTGAGTGGATAGTTTTGACATAAATTACGACAGAAGCTGAGCCACCTCCGTTCAGTGCTGCATAATAGTTGGATCCATAAGTGTATTATTGACTTGGCAATGTTGGAAATGCTGAATGAGCTCTTGGAAAAGTACTGTGCCAAATTGGCATTGGACTCCTTACTCCCTGATGTAGATCACAGACTTTCTAGAAGACTGTTGTTGAGTCTATTGGGCACCAGTTCCTCTTTTGAGAAGAAACTATCCTTATGGACTTCTCACAATTAATTCTTAACTAACCTATTTATTTCAAAGGTTCAAGTTTGGTTCTCTAATTTCTTGATTATATACTGAGATAGCATAATAGAACTATTAGAACTGTTAATATCAAACTTTGAACAACAACTAAATATAAGGCCAGCATCTTCAACCAAAAGGTCTGACTGACATTATAAACCAGATCATAGGGACTCTTGTGGTGCAGTGGTAGTGTGCCTAAATTTAAATTGATTTGTCCCCTTAAACTTCAATTAAATTTCCTGTTGTGTTCCTGTACTATCAACTTGTATCAGTCCTAGTTTCAGAATTTCAAAGCTAATTATGTCCAGGCTTGGTGGTTTTAAACGGTATTTGTATATTGGATTCACAAGTAATTGCCATCAGTTCAGGGATCCCCATTCTCAAAGCACTTTGTTTCAGCATTTTGGTTCTGTTTGGGTTGAAGAAGCCCAAAGTGTTATAACACCCAAATGTGTGTGTAAATTCAGAAATCCAAAGCCTAGTCCTGTCCAAAATCTCTTATCTGCTGACACAAACGTGCAGAAAGATTTAAAAGCTATCAGCAGAAAAGTTAATTCTCTGCTAGTTTGAGAAGGGGCAAAGTCCAAGTCACCAGGTGATATCATGTCATATCTGTTTTAGGTGTTTTCTCACTCTTATGTTTTGTGGGTTTTTTCTTCCTAGAAACTAGAATAAATACTTGAATGATTGCCAAATTTCCACTTAACAGTACATTTTTAGAACACACTTTTCACTGCACAGATTTTTTAAAAAATTAAAATTGAAGAGTAAAGTTAACACTACTTTTAAACATTTGTCTCAACTTTTGGATTCTTTCTGAAATAAATTTTGAGTTGGTGGTGCTTGTGGACTCTTTCCCCCGTTGTAGTCCTGATTTTCATTGAATTATAAAATATTCTCTCATTGTAACAGTCATGAGAATTCCGTGTGAATCTAATCCAATTTTCACTTTAGCCTTGGCTGGGGAAAGGGACTTTTGGAGAGTCTTAAATCTCTTGCTTAACTGTCCCTAAGGGTCCTTCACCCACCTATTCCTGCTCCTGAGTGATGTTATACACCAGGTCTGTACACACCTCACTGCACAGAGACAAGTTGTTTTGTGAGGTAGCAAGTGCAGTCTGTTCACAGATTTCTGCTTGACATGTTTTGGTTTTAGTTAAATCAAAGGAAAAGTCAGTTTCATTATTAGTTTCAAAGTCAATTGCAGTTGTAATGCTGGATCTAACTGCAGTGTTTTTTCTCATGTCATACATTGGCGACATAGCATTTCTGTGAACAATCAATTTTACTGCACAGCATGTTTTACCAATTTCCACAACTTTTTATTTTCCTCATCCAACTTTAAAGCCCATAATGGTGCTCCATCGGTTAACTCATTCCGGACTGTTTCTAGGAGACACTGGTAAATACTGTTGTATATTTCTAAATTCTCCAGTACAGCTTCCACTACTGATGATTCTACCTATCCCATTAAACTGGTAGTCACATTTTAAGTTACTCCAGTATCATAGTGATTTCCTGTTTTAATTTAAGAACTGCTCAGCATGTGTTTAACTGCATCTAAAACTTCCTAGCTTCTCAAACTTAAAGACAATTAAATTTTGACTTCTGTGACATCCAACTTCTGGCACCACTGTTGATTTTAGGGATTTATGAAATAGTCACGTAATAATAAGCAGTCAACAATTTACGGGAATTTTCTGATAGTTTGTTAAGTTTAGAAATGATAAATTTTTTAATTAGGTAATGAATACAACCATGACAATTGAGGAAGGTTCACTGATAGCAGAGGATAAACAGGTTGTTGGTGTGGAATGTGTTGGTCTTGTTACATTGTGTTAACATTGTATACTCTTTAGCCATGGTTTTAGGGAGCTTTTCCCCATGTCATCATCTTATGTCCTTCTACCATCTGGAGAAGTCAGCTCTCTGAGGACTATCCATGAGGACTGCTACCTACAAGGACTGCCTGATGAGGACTGTCCTCTGCCCCTGAGCACATAATGATACATTCCATTTCTAGCAGGCTGATAGTTTATATTGTGTCAATCTGAATAGTTTTGGCCAGTGACCATGGACAGCTACTCATGATGTTGGAAGGGCATTGTCCCCTTTCCCGCCTCCATTTGAATGTAAGAACGAAGAGCAGGAGTCGGCCATCCGGCTCTTAGAGCCTGCTCCACCACTCAATAAGATCATGGCTAAATTTTTCATGGACTCAACTCCACTTGCCTGTATTTTCATCATATCCTTTAATTCCTTTATTTTTCAAAGAAGTATCTACCTTAGCTTTAAAAGCGATTATGGAAGTAGCATCAATTACGTCCCTGGGCAAGGAATTCCATAGACTAACAACCCTCCAGGTGAAGAATTTCCTTCTCAGTTCATGTCTAAACCTGCTCCCTCTAATCTTGAGGCCATGCCCTCTTGTCCTAGTTTCACCTGCCAGTGGAAGCATCTTATCTATTTCTATTTTATTGATTCCCTTCATAATTTTATGTTTCTATAAGATCCCCCTCATTCTTCTGAATTCCAATGAATATAATCCCAATCTACTCAGTCTCTCCTCATTAGCCAACTCCCTCAACTCCGGAACAAACCAAGTGAACCTCCTCTGCACCCCCTCCAGCACCAGTACATCCTTTCTTAAGTAAGGATACCAAATATGTGAACACTACTCCAGGTGCAGCACTTTGTACAGTTGTAACATTACCTCTCTGCTTTTAAACTCAACCCCTTTAGTAATGAAGGACAAAATTCCATTTGCCTTCCTAATTATTTGTTGTATTTGCACACCAACCTTCTGTGATTCATGCACCAAGACACCCAGGTCCCTCTGCAAATCAGTATGAATGAAACTTTTTACCATTCCAGTAATAATCTATTTTGCTGTTACTCATACCAAAATGTATGACTTCACATTTATCAACATTGTATTCCATCTGCTAGACCTTTGCCCATTCACTCATTGTATCTATGTTCCTCTGCAAATTCCTCTGCATGCTTTGCACTGCCACTCATCTATGTCATTGACAAACTTTGGCACTGTACACATGGTCCCCAACTCCAAATCATCTATATAAATTGTAAATAATTGTAGTCCCAACACCACTCCCTGAGGCACACCACTAGTCACTGATTGCTAGCCAGAATAGCACTCATTTATTCCCACTCTTTGCTTCCTATCAGTCACCCAATCCTCTATCCACGCTAATACTCTATCCCTAATACAATGCATCTTATGCAGCAGCCTCATGTGCAGCATTTTGTCAAAGGCCTTTTGGAAATCTAGGTATACCACATCCACTGGGTCCCCGTTGTTCACCTTGCTTGAAATACCTTCATAGAATTCCAAAAGATTGGTGAAGCATGACCTGCCCTTAATGAACCCATGCTGCGTTTGTACAATGGGGCAATTTCTTTCGAGATGCCCTGCTATTTCTTCCTTGATAATAGACTCCAGCATCTTCCCCACTACAGAGATTAAGCTCTCTGGTCTATAATTGCCCATCTTTTGCCTACTTCCCTTTTAAACAGTGGCATCATATTTGCTACTTTCCAATCTGCTGGGACTGCCCCAGAGTCCAGCGAAGTTTGGGAAATTACCGCCAATCCACCTGCTATTTCTCCCACCATCTCTTTTAGTACTTTGGGATGTATTCCATCAGGGCTAGGAGACTTGTCTATCCTTAACTCCATTAGCTTACCCAACACTAGCTCTTCCGTAATAATAATTGTTTCCAGGTCCTCACCTACCTTCATCTCTTTGTCACTTACTGGCATGTTATTAGTATTCTCCTTGTGAAGAACGATGCAAAGTACCTGTTCAACACCTCAGCCATTTCATCATATCCCATAACTAACTGCTCCTTCTCATCCTCTAAAGTACCAACATTTACTTTAGCCTCTCTTCTTCATTGAAGATTAGCTTTCAACGGCAAAACTGTGTGAGAGGTGAATTATGAGGTGGATGAAGAGATGTTTGATTGTGATTTGGATAAATTGAATGAGTAGCCATTTGTTTGGCAGATGAAGTATAAGGTGCATAAATGTGATATAATCCAGTTTAGTAACAAAAACAAGAAGGAGGATTATTATCTGAATGGCAAATATATCAGTTACTGAAAGTAAGCATGCAGGTGCAGCAGGTGATGAGGAAAGTAGAAGTTACGCTGGTCTTCATAGCCGGAGGATTTTAGTGCAGGAGCAGGGATATCTTGCAGCAATTGTACAAGGCTTTGATGAGACTACCCCTGGTGTATTGTATTCAGTTTTGGCCTCGTTATCTGAGGAAGGATGTTCCGGCTTTTGAGGGAGTGCATCGAATGCACCAGTCTGATTCCTGGGATGTCAGGACTGACCTATGAAGAGAGATTAGACTATTAGGACTATATTCACTGGAGTTTAGAAGATTGAGGAGGAGATTCTTATAAAATCTGAACAGGACTAGACAGGGTAAACACAGGAAGGATTTTCCTAATGACTGAGGAGTCCAGAACCGGGGTCACAGTCTAAGGGTAAGGACTAGGCCATGTAGGACTGAGGTGAGGAGAAATTTCTTCATCCAGAGAGTGAATTCTTTGCCACAGAGAGCAGATGAGGCCAAATCATTGAATGTTTTCAAGAAGGAGTTAGATATGTTTTTTTAGGACTAAAGAAATCAAATGATCTGAAGCAAAAGCAGGAACAGGATACTGAGTAGGATGATCAACCATGATATTGT